>NC_068454.1:70939810-71037310 GCF_023373465.1 Oncorhynchus keta | reverse complement strand
TCCCTCTCAGTATGCACAGGAGCCCCAGGGGGAAATCTCTCTCGCGCTCTGTCTCTCACTTTGTCTCTCCCCAGCTCATCTCTCATAGAGAACAAATACATTGAAATATTATGCAAATATAAATGCCACTCTTCCCTCTCTGCATTCTCCAGACACTGTATTTCAACACTTGAGGCTTTGGAACCATTGGTTTAGACACCGTCTCAGATTTAAGTGTATAGACAGATAATGAGTTTTGGGAAGTTCTGTGGCTGGTATTTAGTTAGGCTTTATAAGGTTTTATTATTATCCTATGAAGTCTTGTAATACATTATAACTGCATCATAATGCACTATACCTGCAGGCTGTAAGTGAAGTGTTTTTGTTTGTTCCCCTCGCAGCCCTTCAAGGAGCGCTGTGAGTGGTTCTATGAGCACCTATTAGCAGGACAGCCAGACTCGGACATGGTCCATCGACCTGTCAACGAGAACGACATCCTGCTAATCCACAGAGGTACCAAGCCCCCACTGACCCACCCATCATACAGTATAACCCATCCTTCATGTACAGCTAACCCCACTGACCATCCTTCATACAGTATAACCCATCCTTCATGTACACCTAACCTCACTGACTATCCTTCTATCCTTCATACAGTATAACCTTCCCAGCTAACTGACTGATCATCCTATACAGTATAACCATCCTTCCTGTACAGCTAACCCCACTGACCATCCTTGTACAGCTAACCCCACTGACCATCCTTCTCAGTATAACCCTTCATGTATAACCCCACTGACCATCCTTCTTCCCCACTGACCATCCTTCATGTACAGCTAACCCACTGACCATCCTTCATGTACAGCTAACCCCACTGACCATCCTTCATACAGTATAACATCCTTCATGTACAGCTAACCCCACTGACCATCCTTCATGTATGTAACCCCACTGATCATCCTTCATACAGGATAACCCCCTTCTGTACAGCTAACCCCACTGACCATCCTTCATCAGTATAACCTGTCTGTACAGCTAACCCCACTGACCATCCTTCATACAGTATAACCCTGTCCTGTACAGCTAACCCCACTGATCATCCTTCATCTAACAGCTAACCCCCTGACCATCCTTCATACAGATACCCCACCCATCCTTCATGTACAGCTACTGACCATCCTTCACTACAGCTAACCCCACTGACCATCCTTCATACAGTATAACCCCTTCCTGTACAGCTAACCCCACTGACCATCCCTTCATGTACAGCTAACCCCACTGACCATCCTTCATACATAACCCCCCTGCACTAACCCACTGACCATCCTTCATGTGTAGCTAACCCCACTGACCATCCTTCATGTAGTATAACCCCACTCCATCCTGTATAACCCCACTGACCATCCTTCATGTACAGCTAACCCCACTGACCATCCTTCATGTACAGCTAACCCCACTGACCATCCTTCATGTACATCCACACCATCCTTCAGTATAACCCATGACCATCCCTGTACAGCTAACCCCACTGACCATCCTTCATACAGCTAACCCCATAACCCATCCTTCCTGTACAGCTAACCCCACCCACTGACCATCCTTCATAACAGTAGCTAACCCATCCTTCCTGTACAGCTAACCCCACTGACCATCCTTCATGTATAGCTAACCCCACTGACCATCCTGTATAGTCATGTATAGCTAACCCCACTGACCATCCTTCATGTACAGCTAACCCCACTGACCATCCTTCATACAGTATAACATCCTTCCTGTACAGCTAACCCCACTGCCACTGACCATCCTTCATGTACAGCTTAACCCCACTGACCATCGTAACCCCATGTATAGCTAACCCACTGACCATCCTTCATGTACAGCTAACCCCACTGACCATCCTTCATACAGTATAACCTGACTTCCTGTACAGCTAACCCCACTGACCATCCTTCATACAGTATAACCCTTCCTGTACAGCTAATCCCACTGACCATCCTTCATATACAGCTAACCCCACTGACCATCCTTCATACAGTATAACCCATCCTTCCTGTACAGCTAACCCCACTGACCAACCTTCATACAGTATAACCCATCCTTCATGTACAGCTAACCCCACTGACCATCCTTCATGTACAGCTAACCCCACTGACCATCCTTCATACAGTATAACCTGTCCTGTACAGCTAACCCCACTGATCATCCTTCATACAGGATAACCCATCCTTCATGTACAGCTAACCCCACTGACCATCCTTCATGTACAGCTAACCCCACTGACCATCCTTCATACAGTATAACCTGTCCTGTACAGCTAACCCCACTGACCATCCTTCATACAGTATAACCTGTCCTTCATGTACAGCTAACCCCACTGACCATCCTTCATGTACAGCTAACCCCACTGACCATCCTTCATACAGTATAACCCATCCTTCCTGTACAGCTAACCCCACTGACCATCCTTCATGTATAGCTAACCCCACTGACCATCCTTCATGTACAGCTAACCCCACTGACCATCCTTCATGTATAGCTAACCCCACTGACCATCCTTCATGTATAGCTAACCCCACTGACCATCCTTCATGTATAGCTAACCCCACTGACCATCCGTTATGTATAGCTAACCCCACTGACCATCCTTCATGTACAGCTAACCCCACTGACCATCCATCATACAGTATAACCCTTCCTGTACAGCTAACCCCACTGACCATCCTTCATGTATAGCTAACCCCACTGACCATCCGTCATGTATAGCTAACCCCACTGACCATCCTTCATGTACAGCTAACCCCACTGACCATCCTTCATACAGTATAACCCATCCTTCCTGTACAGCTAACCCCACTGACCTGTACAGCTAACCCCACCCATCCTTCATACAGTATAACCCATCCTTCCTGTACAGCTAACCCCACTGACCATCCTTCATACAGTATAACCCATCCTTCCTGTACAGCTAACCCCCCACTGACCATCCATCCTTCATCCTAACCCCACACTGACCATCCTTCATGTATAGCTAACCCCACTGACCATCCGTCATGTATAGCTAACCCCACTGACCATCCTTCATGTACAGCTAACCCCACTGACCATCCTTCATACAGTATAACCCTTCCTGTACAGCTAACCCCACTGACCATCCTTCATGTACAGCTAACCCCACTGACCATCCTTCATGTATAGCTAACCCCACTGACCATCCTTCATGTATAGCTAACCCCACTGACCATCCTTCATAACCCCACTGACCATCCAGTATAACCCCATGACCATCCTTCCTGTACAGCTAACCCCACTGACCATCCTTCATACAGTATAACCCATCCTTCATGTATAGCTAACCCCACTGACCATCCTTCATGTATAGCTAACCCCACTGACCATCCTTCATGTACAGCTAACCCCACTGACCATCCTTCATACAGTATAACCCATCCTTCCTGTACAGCTAACCCCACTGACCATCCTTCATACAGGATAACCCATCCTTCCTGTACAGCTAACCCCACTGACCATCCTTCATACAGTATAACCCATCCTTCCTGTACAGCTAACCCCACTGACCATCCTTCATACAGTATAACCCATCCTTCCTGTACAGCTAACCCCACTGACCATCCTTCATGTATAGCTAACCCCACTGACCATCCTTCATGTATAGCTAACCCCACTGACCATCCTTCATGTACAGTACTGAATCCTTCATGTACAGCTAATCCCACTGACCATCCTTCATGTACAGCTAACCCCACTGACCATCCTTCATGTACAGCTAACCCCACTGACCATCCTTCATACAGTATAACCCATCCTTCCTGTACAGCTAACCCCACTGACCATCCTTCATGTACAGCTACCCCCACTGACCATCCTTCATGTATAGCTAACCCCACTGACCATCCTTCCTGTACAGCTAACCCCACTGACCATCTTTCATGTACAGCTAACCCACTGACCATCCTTCATACAGTATAAACCATCCTTCATGTACAGTTAACCCCACTGACCATCCTTCATACAGTATAACCTCCTTCCTGTACAGCTAACCCCACTGACCATCTTTCATACAGTATAACCTTCCTGTACAGCTAACCCCACTGACCATCCTTCATACAGTATAACCTGTCCTGTACAGCTAACCCCACTGATCATCCTTCATACAGGATAACCCATCCTTCATGTACAGCTAACCCCACTGACCATCCTTCATGTACAGCTAACCCCACTGACCATCCTTCATGTACAGCTAACCCCACTGACCATCCTTCATGTACAGCTAACCCCACTGACCATCCTTCATGTACAGCTAACCCCACTGACCATCCTTCATGCACAGCTAACCCCACTGATCATCCTTCATACAGGATAACCCATCCTTCATGTACAGCTAACCCCACTGACCATCCTTCATGTACAGCTAACCCCACTGACCATCCTTCATGTACAGCTAACCCCACTGACCATCCTTCATGTACAGCTAACCCCACTGACCATCCTTCATGTACAGCTAACCCCACTGACCATCCTTCATGTACAGCTAACCCCACTGACCATCCTTCATGTATAGCTAACCCCACTGACCATCCTTCATGTACAGCTAACCCCACTGACCATCCTTCATACAGTATAATCCTTCCTGTACAGCTAACCCCACTGACCATCCTTCATACAGGATAACCATCCTTCATGTACAGCTAACCCCACTGACCATCCTTCCAGTATAACCATCCTTCCTGTACAGCTAACCCCACTGACCATCCTTCATACAGTATAACCATCCTTCCTGTACAGCTAACCCCACTGACCATCCTTCATGTACAGTATAACCCCACTGACCATCCTTCATGTACAGCTAACCCCACTGACCATCCTTCATGTACAGCTAACCCCACTGACCATCCTTCATGTATACTGACCATCCTTCATGTAAGCCCCACTGACCATCCTTCATGTATAGCTAACC
Source organism: Oncorhynchus keta (assembly GCF_023373465.1). Classification (NCBI taxonomy): domain Eukaryota; kingdom Metazoa; phylum Chordata; class Actinopteri; order Salmoniformes; family Salmonidae; genus Oncorhynchus; species Oncorhynchus keta. The sequence goes on along the minus strand of NC_068454.1, from coordinate 71,032,356 downwards.
CCACTGACCATCCTTCATGTACAGCTAACCCCACTGACCATCCTTCATGTATAGCTAACCCCACTGACCATCCTTCATGTATAGCTAACCCCACTGACCATCCTTCATGTATAGCTAACCCCACTGACCATCCTTCATGTATAGCTAACCCCACTGACCATCCTTCATGTACAGCTAACCCCACTGACCATCCATCATACAGTATAACCCTTCCTGTACAGCTAACCCCACTGACCATCCTTCATGTATAGCTAACCCCACTGACCATCCGTTATGTATAGCTAACCCCACTGACCATCCTTCATGTACAGCTAACCCCACTGACCATCCTTCATACAGTATAACCCATCCTTCCTGTACAGCTAACCCCACTGACCATCCTCCATACAGTATAACCCATCCTTCCTGTACAGCTAACCCCACTGGCCATCCTTCATACAGTATAACCCATCCTTCCTGTACAGCTAACCCCACTGACCATCCTTCATGTATAGCTAACCCCACAGACCATCCTTCATGTACAGCTAACCCCACTGACCATCCGTCATGTATAGCTAACCCCACTGACCATCCTTCATGTACAGCTAACCCCACTGACCATCCTTCATACAGTATAACCCTTCCTGTACAGCTAACCCCACTGACCATCCTTCATGTATAGCCAACCCCACTGACCATCCGTATGTAGCTAACCCACTGACCATCCTTGACAGCTAACCCCACTGACCATCCTTCATGTACAGCTAACCCCACTGACCATCCTTCATGTACAGCTAACCCCACTGACCATCCTTCATACAGGATAACCCATCCTTCCTGTACAGCTAACCCCACTGGCCATCCTTCATACAGTATAACCCACCCTTCCTGTACAGCTAATCCCACTGACCATCCTTCATGTATAGCTAACCCCACTGACCATCCTTCATATACAGCTAACCCCACTGACCATCCTTCATACAGTATAGCCCATCCTTCCTGTACAGCTAACCCCACTGACCATCCTTCATACAGGATAACCCATCCTTCCTGTACAGCTAACCCCACTGGCCATCCTTCATACAGTATAACCCATCCTTCCTGTACAGCTAACCTCACTGACCATCCTTAATACAGTATAACCCATCCTTCCTGTACAGCTAACCCCACTGACCATCCTTCAGGTATAGCTAACCCCACAGACCATCCTTCATGTACAGCTAACCCAACTGACCATCCTTCATACAGTATAACCCTTCATGTACAGCTAATCCCACTGACCATCCTTCATGTACAGCTAACCCCACTGACCATCCTTCATATACAGCTAACCCCACTGACCATCCTTCATACAGTATAACCCATCCTTCCTGTACAGCTAACCCCACTGACCATCCTTCATGTACAGCTAATCCCACTGACCATCCTTCATATATAGCTAACCCAACTGACCATCCTTCCTGTACAGCTAACCCCACTGACCATCTTTCATGTACAGCTAACCTCACTGATCATCCTTCATACAGTATAAACCATCCTTCATGTACAGTTAACCCCACTGACCATCCTTCATACAGTATAACCTGTCCTGTACAGCTAACCCCACTTACCGTCTTTCATACAGTATAACCTGTCCTGTACAGCTAACCCCACTGACCATCCTTCATACAGTATAACCTGTCCTGTACAGCTAACCCCACTGATCATCCTTCATACAGTATAACCCATCGTTCCTGTACAGCTAACCTCACTGACCATCCTTCATGTATAGCTAACCCCACTGACCATCCTTCATGTACAGCTAACCCCACTGACCATCCTTCATGTACAGCTAACCCCACTGACCATCCTTCATGTACAGCTAACCCCACTGACCATCCTTCATGCACAGCTAACCCCACTGATCATCCTTCATACAGTATAAACCATCCTTCATGTACAGCTAACCCCACTGACCATCCTTCATGTACAGCTAACCCCACTGACCATCCTTCATGTACAGCTAACCCCACTGACCATCCTTCATACAGTATAACCCTTCCTGTACATCTAACCCCACTGACCACCCTTCATGTACAGCTAACACCACTGACCATCCTTCATGTACAGCTAACCCCACTGACCATCCTTCATGTACAGCTAACCCCACTGACCATCCTTCATGTACAGCTAACCCCACTGACCATCCTTCATGTACAGCTAACCCCACTGACCATCCTTAATACAGTATAACCTGTCCTGTACAGCTAACCCCACTGACCATCCTTCATGCAGGATAACCCATCCTTCATGTACAGCTAACCCCACTGACCATCCTTCATACAGTATAACCTGTCCTGTACAGCTAACCCCACTGACCATCCTTCATACAGTATAACCCATCCTTCATGTACAGCTAACCCCACTGACCATCCTTCATGTATAGCTAACTCCACTGACCATCCTTCATGTACAGCTAACCCCACTGATCATCCTTCATGTACAGCTAACCCCACTGATCATCCTTCATGTATAGCTAACCCCACTGACCATCCTTCATGTATAGCTAACCCCACTGACCATCCTTCATGTACAGCTAACCCCACTGATCATCCTTCATGTATAGCTAACCCCACTGACCATCCTTCATGTACAGCTAACCCCACTGATCATCCTTCATGTACAGCTAACCCCACTGACCATCCTTCATACAGTATAACCCTTCCTGTACAGCTAACCCCACTGACCATCCTTCATACAGTATAACCCTTCCTGTACAGCTAACCCCACTGACCATCCTTCATACAGTATAACCTGTCCTGTACAGCTAACCCCACTGACCATCCTTCATGTACAGCTAACCCCACTGACCATCCTTCATACAGTATAACCTGTCCTGTACAGCGAACCCCACTGACCATCCTTCATACAGTATAACCTGTCCTGTACAGCTAACCCCACTGACCATCCTTCATACAGTATAACCTGTCCTGTACAGCTAACCCCACTGACCATCCTTCATACAGTATAACCTGTCCTGTACAGCTAACCTCACTGACCATCCTTCATACAGTATAACCCTTCCTGTACAGCTAACCCCACTGACCATCCTTCATACAGTATAACCCTTCCTGTACAGCTAACCCCACTGACCATTCTTCATGTACAGCTAACCCCACTGACCATCCTTCATACAGTATAACCCTTCCTGTACAGCTAACCCCACTGACCATCCTTCATGTACAGCTAACCCCACTGACCATCCTTCATACAGTATAACCCTTCCTGTACAGCTAACCCCACTGACCATCCTTCATACAGTATAACCCTTCCTGTACAGCTAACCCCACTGACCATCCTTCATGTAGAGCTAACCCCACTGACCATCCTTCATATACAGCTAACCCCACTGACCATCCTTCATACAGTATAACCCCCTGACCATGTACAGCTAACCCCACTGACCATCCTTCATACAGTATAACAGCTAACCCCACTGACCATCCTTCATACAGTATAACCATCCTTCATGTACAGCTAACCCCACTGACCATCCTTCATACAGTATAACCCCCTTCATGTACAGCTAACCCCACTGACCATCCTTCATACAGTATAACCCTTCCTGTACAGCTAACCCCACTGACCATCCTTCCAGTATAACCCTTCCTCATACAGCTAACCCCACTGACCATCCTTCATGTACAGCTAACCCCACTGACCATCCTTCATACAGTATAACCCTTCCTGTACAGCTAACCCCACTGACCATCCTTCCATCCATCCTTCATGTACAGCTAACCCCACTGACCATCCTTCATGTACAGCTAACCCCACTGACCATCCTTCATGTACAGCTAACCCCACTGACCATCCTTCATGTACAGCTAACCCCACTGACCATCCTTCATGTACAGTATGACCATCCTTCCAGTATAACCCTTCCTGTACAGCTAACCCCACTGACCATCCTTCATGTATAGCTAACCCCACTGACCATCCGTTATGTACAGGTAACCCCACTGACCATCCTTCATGTATAGCTAACCCCACTGACCATCCTTCATGTACAGCTAACCCCACTGACCATCCTTCATACAGTATAACCTGTCCTGTACAGCTAACCTCACTGACCATCCTTCATACAGTATAACCCTTCCTGTACAGCTAACCCCACTGATCATCCTTCATGTACAGCTAACCCCACTGACCATCCTTCATACAGTATAACCCTTCCTGTACAGCTAACCCCACTGACCATCCTTCATACAGTATAACCCTTCCTGTACAGCTAACCCCACTGACCATCCTTCATGTACAGCTAACCCCACTGACCATCCTTCATACAGTATAACCCTTCCTGTACAGCTAACCCCACTGACCATCCTTCATGTACAGCTAACCCCACTGACCATCCTTCATACAGTATAACCCTTCCTGTACAGCTAACCCCACTGACCATCCTTCATACAGTATAACCCTTCCTGTACAGCTAACCCCACTGACCATCCTTCATGTAGAGCTAACCCCACTGACCATCCTTCATGTACAGCTAACCCCACTGACCATCCTTCATACAGTATAACCCTTCCTGTACAGCTAACCCCACTGACCATCCTTCATACAGTATAACCCTTCCTGTACAGCTAACCCCACTGACCATCCTTCATGTACAGCTAACCCCACTGACCATCCTTCATACAGTATAACCTGTCCTGTACAGCTAACCTCACTGACCATCCTTCATACAGTATAACCCTTCCTGTACAGCTAACCCCACTGATCATCCTTCATGTACAGCTAACCCCACTGACCATCCTTCATACAGTATAACCCTTCCTGTACAGCTAACCCCACTGACCATCCTTCATACAGTATAACCCTTCCTGTACAGCTAACCCCACTGACCATCCTTCATGTACAGCTAACCCCACTGACCATCCTTCATACAGTATAACCCTTCCTGTACAGCTAACCCCACTGACCATCCTTCATGTACAGCTAACCCCACTGACCATCCTTCATACAGTATAACCCTTCCTGTACAGCTAACCCCACTGACCATCCTTCATACAGTATAACCCTTCCTGTACAGCTAACCCCACTGACCATCCTTCATGTAGAGCTAACCCCACTGACCATCCTTCATATACAGCTAACCCCACTGACCATCCTTCATACAGTATAACCTGTCATGTACAGCTAACCCCACTGACCATCCTTCATATACAGCTAACCCCACTGACCATCCTTCATACAGTATAACCTGTCATGTACAGCTAACCCCACTGACCATCCTTCATACAGTATAACCTGTCATGTACAGCTAACCCCACTGACCATCCTTCATACAGTATAACCTGTCATGTACAGCTAACCCCACTGACCATCCTTCATATACAGCTAACCCCACTGACCATCCTTCATACAGTATAACCTGTCATGTACAGCTAACCCCACTGACCATCCTTCATACAGTATAACCCTTCCTGTACAGCTAACCCCACTGACCATCCTTCATCCTTCATGTACAGCTAACCCCACTGACCATCCTTCATACAGTATAACCCTTCCTGTACAGCTAACCCCACTGACCATCCTTCATGTACAGCTAACCCCACTGACCATCCTTCATACAGTATAACCCTTCCTGTACAGCTAACCCCACTGACCATCCTTCATGTATAGCTAACCCCACTGACCATCCTTCATGTACAGCTAACCCCACTGACCATCCTTCATGTATAGCTAACCCCACTGACCATCCTTCATGTACAGCTAACCCCACTGACCATCCTTCATACAGTATAACCCTTCCTGTACAGCTAACCCCACTGACCATCCTTCATGTATAGCTAACCCCACTGACCATCCGTTATGTACAGGTAACCCCACTGACCATCCTTCATGTATAGCTAACCCCACTGACCATCCTTCATGTACAGCTAACCCCACTGACCATCCTTCATACAGTATAACCCTTCCTGTACAGCTAACCCCACTGACCATCCTTCATACAGTATAACCCTTCCTGTACAGCTAACCCCACTGACCATCCTTCATGTACAGCTAACCCCACTGACCATCCTTCATACAGTATAACCCTTCCTGTACAGCTAACCCCACTGACCATCCTTCATACAGTATAACCCTTCCTGTATAGCTAATCCCACTGACCATCCTTCATCCCCAAATGTCTTAAACTCCACCCAGTAATGTGTTAGTGTGTCTCTCTTTCTCAATATGTTTCTTTCTCTTTTCTGTCAGAGTCCATATTTAGCAGTAGCTGTGCGATGGTCTCCAAATCGACCAATGAAAAGCTCAAACAGGGCATTGCCGTACGATTCCATGGAGAGGAAGGAATGGTGGGTATTATCAGTGTCTGTGACCTAGGTTCAAATAGTATTTATTTTCTTTTAAAATACTTTAGTTTAGGAACTCTTGATTGAACTTGCCTAGGGCAATGGAAACAATGGAATAGTTCCCAAAATGGAAAGGGAATATGTCACAATCTCAAATGGACCCACACTTAGTCCTAGCAACACTTTATTAGTGTACTATACAGGACATAGGGTCCCATTTTAGTACATGTTCATTTAGCAGTGGACCTTTAGTTGACCTGTGACCTTTGTGTTCCAGGGCCAGGGCGTGGTGAGGGAGTGGTTTGACGTCCTGTCCAATGAGATCATCAATGCAGACTACGGCCTCTTCACCCAGTCAGCGGACGGTGAGACACCTTTCGATTGGCTGATGAGATGTTGTTTGTGTAAACTGTTTTTTAAAAACTGTAATTGAGGGTGTATTTTCTTCCCTCACTGTTTAAAAAAAATGTTGTTACCTTGCATCATGATCCAAATACTTTGTTGGTTAATTATACGTCTGTATGCCGAGCCTAGCTGTGTATTGTGACTGTGAAATGTTTTCCTTTCTCGCATCAGAATACAAGTACTTATTCAAGATGGGTAGGTAAGAAGATCAAAGCTTGACTGGTATTTATTTGTGTGTGTGTGTCTCTCTCTCTCTCTCACAGGCACCACGTTCCAGCCCAACAGTAACTCGTCAGTGAACCCTGATCATCTGAACTACTTCCGGTTTGCGGGTCAGATCCTGGGGTTGGCTCTTTACCACCGTCAGCTGGTGAACATCTACTTCACCCGCTCCTTCTACAAACACATATTGGGTAACACACACACACCTCACACCCACGTTCTACAGTGGGTTGTTAACATGATGTAATGTGTGTTCAGGAATCCCAGTGAACTACCAGGGTGTATCCTCTGCTTGAGCAGGTTGTTACATTTGTAACTGGGTTATAATAGAGTTGTTAGTGTTTTTACGGGGATATTACAGTGATGCTACAGAGTTGTAACAGTATGGGTGCTGTCTGTGTGTCCTGGCATCCCAGGGAACTACCAGGGTGTATCCTCTGCTTGAGCAGGTTGTTACATGTGTAGCTGGGTTATAATAGAGTTGTTAGTGTTTTTACGGGGATATTACAGTGACGCTACAGGGTTGTAACAGTATGGGTGCTGTCTGTGTGTCCTGGCATCCCAGTGAACTACCAGGGTGTATCCTCTGCTTGAGCAGGTTGTTACATGTGTAACTGGGTTATAATAGAGTTGTTAGTGTTTTTACGGGGATATTACAGTGATGCTACAGGGTTGTAACAGTATGGGTGCTGTCTGTGTGTCCTGGCATCCCAGTGAACTACCAGGGTGTATCCACTGCTTGAGCAGGTTGTTACATGTGTAACTGGGTTATAATAGAGTTGTTACTGTTTTTACGGGGATATTACAGTGATGCTACAGGGTTGTAACAGTATGGGTGCTGTCTGTGTGTCCTGGCATCCCAGTGAACTACCAGGGTGTATCCTCTGCTTGAGCAGGTTGTTACATGTGTAACTGGGTTATAATAGAGTTGTTACTGTTTTTACGGGGATATTACAGTGATGCTACAGGGTTGTAACAGTATGGGTGCTGTCTGTGTGTCCAGGCATCCCAGTGAACTACCAGGACGTCTCGTCCATCGATCCAGAGTATGCCAAGAATCTGCAGTGGATCCTGGACAACGACATCAGCGACCTGGGACTGGAGCTCACCTTCTCTGTGGAAACAGATGTGTTCGGCGCCATGGAGGAGGTGCCACTCAAACCTGGTGGGACTAGCATCATTGTCACCCAGGACAACAAGGTGAGCCAGCCTATCACAGAAGGAGGATCTGAAACTCCTAACCCCTAGCATTTTGTTGTTGCTCTCAACATCAACTAGGTGAGAATAGCAGATGATTGACAGGTCAAGCAGAAGGAAGTTGTGATGTAGACTGCGCCCCCTGTATTCTCTATCACTTATGATCTTATATGATTACTATGTCATGTGTATATGATGTGTGTACAGCTGGCCTGTAGGTGGTAATGTTCTGTAAGGAAGAAGCCAGTGAAACGAGACGGCGTTAGAGGGCTGCCCAAAGATCAACCAGACTCTACATAGTGAATGTTCCCTATATATAAACCTCTCTCTTCTCTCTCTCTCACTCAGGCAGAGTATGTCCAGTTGGTAACAGAGTTGAGGATGACTCGAGCCATCCAACCCCAGATAAATGCTTTCCTCCACGGGTTCCACACCTTCATTCCCCCCTCCCTCATCCAGCTCTTTGATGAATATGAATTGGTTAGTGTCCTTACTTTTTCTCCCTTCGACTTTACCTCTCCTCTCTCTCTTTTTCTCTCTATTCCTCTCTACTGTCATCAACTCCCTTCTCCTTCACCTCTCTCTCTTTTCCTCTACTGTCCTCAACTCCCTTCTCCTTCACCTCTCCTCTCTCTCCTCTCTCTTTTCCTCTCTACTGTCCTCTCTACTGTCATCAACTCCCTTCTCCTTCACCTGTCCTCTCTCTCCTCTCTCTTTTCCTCTCTACTGTCCTCAACTCCCTTCACCTGTCCTCTCTCTCCTCTCTCTTTTCCTCTCTACTGTCCTCAACTCCCTTCTCCTTCCTATTTTCCTCTCTACTGTCCTCAACTCCTTCACCTCTCCTCTCTTTTCCTATTTTCCTCTCTACTGTCATCAACTCCCTTCACCTCTCTCTCTTTTCCTCTCTTTTCCTATTTTCCTATTTTCTCTACTGTCATCAACTCCCTTCACCTCTCCTCTCTCTTTTCCTATTTTCCTCTCTACTGTCATCAACTCCCTTCATTTTCCTCTCTCTGTCTCTCCTCTCTTTTCCTATTTTCCTCTCTACTGTCATCAACTCCCTTCACCTCTCCTCTCTCTCTTTTCCTATTTTCCTCTCTACTGTCATCAACTCCCTTCACCTTCACCTCTCTCTTTTCTCCTTCATCAAGTCCCTTCCTCTCTCTCTCTTCCTATTTTCCTCTCTACTGTCATCAACTCCCTTCACCTTCTCTCCTCTCTCTCTTTTCCTATTTTCCTCTCTACTGTCATCAAACTCCCTTTTCTATTTTCCCTCTACTGTCCTCAACTCCCTTCACCTTCACCTCTCTCTCTCTCTTTTCCTCTCTACTGTCCTCAACTCCCTTCACCTCTCCTCTCTCTCTTTTCCTATTTTCCTCTCTACTGTCATCAACTCCCTTCACCTTCACCTCTCCTCTCTCTCTTTTCCTATTTTCCTCTCTACTGTCATCAACTCCCTTCACCTTCACCTCTCCTCTCTCTCTTTTCCTATTTTCCTCTCTACTGTCATCAACTCCCTTCACCTCTCCTCTCTCTCTTTTCCTATTTTCCTCTCTACTGTCATCAACTCCCTTCACCTCTCCTCTCTCTCTTTTCCTATTTTCCTCTCTACTGTCATCAACTCCCTTCACCTCTCCTCTCTCTCTTTTCCTATTTTCCTCTCTACTGTCCTCAACTCCCTTCTTTCCTATTTTCCTCTCCTCATCAACTCCTCACCTTCTCTCTCTCTTTTCCTATTTTCCTCTCTACTGTCATCAACTGTCCTCAACTCTCCTCCCTTCACCTCTCCTCTCTCTCTTTTCCTTCTACTGTCATCAACTCCCTTCACCTCTCCTCTCTCTCTTTTCCTATTTTCCTACTGTCATCAACTCCCTCACTGTCCTCAACTCTTTTCCTATTTTTCTCTACTGTCATCAACTCCCTTCTCTCCTCTTCTCTTTCCTATTTTCCTCTCTACTGTCATCAACTCCCTTCACCTCTCCTCTCTCTCTTTTCCTATTTTCCTCTCTACTATCATCAACTCCCTTCACTTCTCTCCTCTCTCTCTTTTCCTATTTTCTCTCTACTATCACCTCTCCTCTCTCTCTCTCTTTCAACTCAACCCTTCACCTTCACCTCTCCTCTCTCTTTTTCCTATTTCAACTCCTTCACCTCTACTATCATCAACTCCCTGTTCAACTCCCTTCACTCTTTTCCTATTTTCCTCTCTACTATCATCAACTCCCCTTCACCTCTCTCTCTCTTTTCCTATTTTTCCTCTACTATCTCAACTCCTTCATCAACTCCTCCCTCTTTTCACCTTCACTCCCCTTCACCTCCTCTCTCTCTCTTTCCTATTTTCCTCTCTACTGTCATCAACTCCCTTCACCTTCACCTCTCTCTTTTCCTATTTTCCTCTCTACTGTCATCAACTCCTTCCTTCACCTCTCCTCTTTCCTCTCTACTGTCATCAAACTCCTCTTTTCCTATTTTCCTCTCCTTCAACTCCCTTCACCTCTCTCTCTCTCTTTTCCTATTTTCCTCTCTACTGTCATCAACTCCCTTCACTCCTTTTCCTATTTTCCTCTCTACTGTCATCAACTCCCTTCACCTCTCCTCTCTCTCTTTTCCTATTTTCCTCTCTACTGTCATCAACTCCCTTCACCTTCACCTCTCCTCTCTCTCTTTTCCTATTTTCCTCTCTACTGTCATCAACTCCCTTCACCTTCACCTCCTCTCTCTCTTTTCCTATTTTCCTCTCTACTGTCATCAACTCCCTTCACCTCTCCTCTCTCTCTTTTCCTATTTTCCTCTCTACTGTCATCAACTCCCTCTCTCTCTCTCTTTCACCTCTACTGTCATCAACTCCCTTCTCTCTCTCTCTTTTCCTATTTTCCTCTCTACTGTCATCAACTCCTTTTCACTACTGTCATCAACTCCCTTCACCTCTCCTCTCTCTTTTCCTATTTTCCTCTCTACTGTCATCAACTCCCTTCACCTTCTCCTCTTTTCCTCCTCTCTCTGTTTCCTATTTTCCCTCTACTGTCAACTCACCTCCCTCTCTCTCTTTTCCTATTTTCCTCTCTACTGTCATCAACTCCTATTTTCCTCTCTACTGTCATCATCAACTCCCTTCACCTCTACTGTCATCAACTCCCTTCACCTCCTCTCTCTCTTTTCCTATTTTCCTCTCTACTGTCATCAACTCCCTTCACCTCTCCTCTCTCTCTTTTCCTATTTTCCTCTCTACTATCATCAACTCCCTTCACCTCTCCTCTCTCTCTTTTCCTATTTTCCTCTCTACTGTCATCAACTCCCTTCACCTTCACCTCTCCTCTCTCTCTTTTCCTATTTTCCTCTCTACTGTCATCAACTCCCTTCACCTCTCCTCTCTCTTTTCCTATTTTCCTCTCTACTGTCCTCAACTCCCTTCACCTCTCCTCTCTCTCTTTTCCTATTTTCCTCTTTACTGTCATCAACTCCCTTCACCTCTCCTCTCTCTTTTCCTATTTTCCTCTCTACTATCATCAACTCCCTTCACCTTCACCTCTCCTCTCTCTCTTTTCCTCTCTACTGTCCTCAACTCCCTTCTCCTTCACCTCTCCTCTCTCTCTTTTCCTCTCTTTTCCTCTCTACTGTCCTCAACTCCCTTCTCCTCACCTCTCTTTCTCTGTTCTCAACACCTCTTGCCCATTATATTTTATTCTCCCCCTCATCTCTCGCCTGCTCGCCTAGCGGGATCTGATGTCTGATGCAGGGATTGATTGACCTTGTCTGGCTCGGTGTGTGTCAATGGGATGTTGGGGTCACCTTGAGGCCTCTCACCGTCGCCCGGCTCAGATCAGATTTGTTTCTGTGTGTGTCAGCAAAATCCATGTCCTCACTAGTCCCTGGATCGATAGGGTACCGTGGCGATTATCTGGCCCGCCGTGTGTTATTGGACATGTGTGTGCAGGTACAAGCCTCGGTCACACAGTCACAGCTCGCCTGCTGACAACAATAAGGATCTGTGGGGAGGAGAGTTTCGCTCTGTTTACCACTGGACCACCTGTGTTCAGTTGCTTTAGAAAAACACCCTTGTGTCTTTGACAACATGATTTTGAACAGAAGAAGCATTAAGTTATGTTTTATAAGTCTGTTGTGTATGATCCATGTGTCCTGACTACTACTCCATTTAACCTCTCTGTGTGTGCGTGTCTGTATGTCTGTCTGTCTCTGTGGGTGTGTTTGTGTAGGAGCTGTTGCTGTCTGGGATGCCAGAGATCGATGTGCAGGACTGGCACAGGAACACAGAATACACCAGTGGCTATGACCTGGAGGAACCTGTCATCCAGGTGAGTTAGCTCTCACCAGGCAGGACTCTTTTTAATGTAACACCACCTCATCAGAGCGGAGGAACCTTTTTACTGGAACACCTCCAAATCAGAGAGATGTACCACAGGCTTGGCTGATCCTACAGAGATCTTAACACCTCCTCCCAGGCTGGCTTAGTGGTTTAAAGTTGATTCTCTTGTCAGATTATCTTATCTCACAGTGGTTTTCATTTGGTTTAATGTGGATTCTCTTGTCTTGCAGTGGTTCTGGAAGGTGGTAGAAAGCCTTACCCAAGAGGAGAGGGTCCTACTGTTGCAGTTTGTCACTGGCAGGTGAATTTCTAATAGTGTGTGTGGCAGGTGAGTTTCTCACAGTAATTCCCTCATAAGAACTGTCCTGTCTAATTCCTCTCTCATGTCCCTGTCAGTTCCAGGGTACCCCATGGTGGCTTTGCCTTTCTGATGGGAGGTAGTGGTTTACAGAAGTTCACTATTGCCTCTGTACCATACACATCAAACCTACTGCCTACCTCCAGCACCTGGTAAGGACCACACACACATGTCATTCACACATGAGAGAGAGCAGCATGCTGACAGAAAAAGCACTAGAGGGCAGTATGGTTCCTCTGACTCCTTTGCCTCTGGAGTCGTGTGTGTGAGGGAAAAACAGGGAGGGGTTTCTGCATGTTGGATAGAAAGGACAGGTACTGTAGTTCTCATCGCTCTAGGTCTATACTTTGGCAGGTAGAAATCACCACTGTACTGTATACTACAGCAGCTGGATATGAGACATAATGACATGCCATCAATCTGCAGTGAACCACAAGAAACTACATTGACCATGATGTTCCTCCCACAGCATCAACATGATGAAACTCCCAGAATACCCCAGCCAGGAGGTCCTGCGGGACAGGCTGCTGGTCGCACTGCATTGTGGGAGTTATGGGTACACCATGGCGTGACGCTGGCTGCAGCTGCGTCTCAGCGGGACTCCTCTGGTCCATGCACACAAGAGTGTGTGTGCGTGTGTGTGTGTGTGTGCGCATTGGCATGGACACATCAGTGCAAGGAATCCATCCAACACTTCCTAATCCAAACATATTTCACCTATCTATGTGGCATATTTCACCTATCTATGTGGCAGTTTGTTTCAGCTGGGTATATTTTATTCTACAGCCAGAGCTAGCTATGATTTGTATAAGATAAACAAGCTCCCTGTCATTTCAACCTAATTGAAGGCAAAGGAAATGTGATACCCCTGATTTCACTCTGAACTGCCAAAAACATGTTACCATGGTCACAACAACAACTTATCCACTAGACTGGCTGCACAGCATCCCTCCCACGGCGTGAAGCCAGTCAGCTGCCTTCCTTTTAGTCTCTCTCCTTTGACATTCTTCTCCTCTAACATGGTAATATGGAATGATCTGATTGTTGTGTATTTCAAATTGAAGGGGGAGTCTATAATGATATTACTGTAAGAGGCTGTGGCCAGGTGGTTTTACATGTGTTTACCAGGGAGGTAGTCGTAAAAAGGTGGCAAAGATTCTAGCCTGCAAGTAACATAAACACTAATGCAAAAATGGCTAATTTGTCCTAGGAATAGGTACATAAATGATTCCCAAAATGAATAGAAGCGTTAACGGTGCTTACTGGCGTTTACCCCCCGCTACAGTACATCCCTGATCTTCACAGCTGCCTAACCACAACTCCCTCACCCTATAAGGTGCATGTCTCATGGCTCTACTTTGTGAGGTTCTTCAGTTTAGTGTCATTCTGTTGTGTTATTCTGTCATCTGCAGCTGTAGCTCTGTGTCCTTGTAGTGATCATCAGGGCCCAGTGTTTCAAAAGTTATTTATCCGGATTTCGCCTATTGGATAGGATTAAATGCATAGAAATAGAACGAATAGAACAGACAAATCATCGACTTCTAGTCATTCTATTTCTATGTATTTAATCCTATCAGGTTAGACAACTTTTGGAAAACTGGGCCCAGTAGTCAGTCATCCCTTTCTATTGTATCTGACTGGCAGGACTCTCTGGGTGCATCCCAAATGGATCCGTAGTTCCTGTATAGTGCACTACTTTTGACCAGAGCCCTATTGGCCCTGATCAAAAGTAGCGCAGTATGAAGGGAATAGGGTACCATTTGGGATGCAGCCTCTGCTTACCATGTTGTATTTCTCTCAGCTCATTCGAATTGAAGGTTAGAGGAGCACTACAGTATATAGAGCTAAGTGAAAGGTTTGGTCAGCAGTGCCAAAAAGGAGAGCCAGTTTGATTTTGATTGCTTTTTTGTTTTTATCCTACCTGAACATTATGGTGGAACATGTTCTAAAAAGGGATAAGAATCATATCATGACTTGACATATCATGACTTGACATATCATGAATGTAGCTAAGAAATGTTTTATTCTTGATCCTTGATTTAAATGACTCTACTTCTTTACAATGATGTGGGAATGTAAATACTTATATTTCATATTATTTATCACTATTGTTTTAAATGTATGACTTGTTTTGCAATTGTAATCAGATGTTGTATTGTATACAGAGCCTTTATAGATATTTCTGCAAATTACTCAAAAACAAAGTATGTATTTTACCATAAACATAATACATTGTTTAAACTTTGAGATTGTATCCCCCCCATACATAAACTATTAGTGAGTGATTGTGGGAGAGCATTGAGCAATTCCCAAGCTTGTGTGAGTGAGGGCATGCTGGTAAAGTGCATAGTGGGTGGAGTTGTGTGTGTGTCTGGACGTATGTTCCCTCAGCATGTGCTGTGTTTGGTCACAGGCTGAGATCAGCAGGGCTACCTGTGCTAAACGGTTTCCTCAGCACTCTCCCTCAAACACAACCTCTGTTCCATCTCTCTCAGACAGACACACTGTGACCAAAGCCACATTCTAAACACACATCTTATGTTCTCCATAGCAACGCAGCATCCTCCATACAATCTGCCCTTCCAAGCTCTACCTTAAACACAGCCTGGCTTGTTCACCATGGCAACGCCAATGTCTGGTTGAGTACACACACACAGGCAACGCAGCATGGACAGGCCCAGGGCTGGCTGAGATGTGGACCCGGCATATGTCCCCTTGACAACCCAGAGAGAGAGAGTGAGCAGGCAGAATGTAAAAGTGGTTGAATATGTGGGTAGAGAAAGAGTGTCCATCACATTCTACCACATATCTTCGCCACACTAACATGCACTCTCATTCATTTAATTGAATTAGCTAACTATTCATCCTCACCCTCCAGTCTCCTCCCTGGACACGTGTGACACATTCAGGCGATAACACAGTACACACAGTACACACACACACACACACACACACACTGCTTTAGACACTGTCAGGCGATACCACTGCACTATAGAGTAGATTCTGACCTTTGACCTCCAGAGTTCTTCATCTGGCTGGTTGAGGTTTTTCTGATTGCTCTGTGTTCTCAGACAGAGATAAATGCACTCTTCTGGCTGGCCTCTGGAGTTATTACCTCTGCATCCGCACATACTGATTACATCTGCTGTGTTCACCCTTTCTCTGTTTCTTATACACACACAACCACTGACTGCGTACATGTCCTCTACTACAGAACAAACTGCACAAAGCAATGAGGCTGAAAATATGGTCGTGTAGATTGTCACTCCCCTTCGGCTTGTTCTAGTGCAGACACTGGGGCATATTTCACCTAGGCAATGACCTGCAGGCAGAGCGCTACAGAGAACTATCTTCACGTGGACAGATTTTGGGGTGGAATCAGCCCTCTCGCTTCGCCTGTTCCTCTGCTATAGTGTACAGTGCCTTCACAAATTTAAAATGGATTCAACTGAGATTTGTCATTGGCCTACACCCAGTACTCCATAATGTCAAAATTGGAAGATGTTTTTAGAATTTTCTTCACATAATAAGTTGCATGGACTCACTGTGTGCAATAATAGTGTTCAACATTTTTCAATGACTACCTCATCTCTGTACCCCACACATACAATTATCTGTAAGGATCCTAAGTTGAGCAGTGCATTTCAAACACAGATTCAACCACAAAGACCAGGGGGGGTTTCCAAATACTCGCAAAGAAGGACACCTACTGTATTGGTAGATGGGTGAAAAGAAAAGCAGACATTTACTATCCCTTGGAGCAAGGTGAAGTTATTAATTACACTTTGGATGGTGTATCAATACACCCAGTCACAAAAATACAGGCATCCTTCCTAACTCAGTTGCCAGAGAGGAAGGAAACCGCTCAAGGATTTCATTGTGAGGCCAATGGTGACTTTAAAACAGTTAAATAGTTTAATGGCTGTGATAGGAGAAAACTGAGGATGGATCAACAACATTTTAGTTAGTCCATAATACTAACCTAATTGACAGTGAAAAGAAGGAAGCTTAAAAAATCAAAATATTCCAAAACATGCATCCTGTTTGCAACAAGGCAACTAAAGTAATACTGCAAAGAAATGTGGTAAAGCAATTCACTTTTTGTCCTGAATATAAAATGTTATGTTTGGGGCAAATCCAATACAACACATTACTGAATACCTCTCCACATTTTCAAGCATAGTGGTGGCTGCATCATGTTGTGGGTATGCTTGTAATCGTTAATGGACGGGAGTTTTTCAGGATAAAAAGAAAAGGAATGGAGCTAAGCACAGACAAAACCCTAGTGGAAAACTTGGTTCAGTCTGCTTTCCACCAGACACTGAGATTAATTCACCTTTCAACAGGACAATAACCTAAAACACAAGGCAGGCCTAATCTACACTGGAGTTGCTTACCAAGAAGACAGTGAATGTTCCTGAGTGGCCGAGTTACAGTTTTGACTTAAATCTACTTGAAAATCTATGGCAAGACCTGAAAATGTTTGTATAGCAATGGTCAACAACCAATTTGACAGAGCTTGAAGAATTTTGAAAAGGATTATGGGAACATTTTGCACAATCTAGGTGTGGAAAGCTCTTAGAGACATAAAGACTCTAAGAGTCTTTAATCACTGCCAAAGGTGCTGATACAAAGTATTTGACTCGGGGGTGTGAATACTTTATGTAAATTAGATATTTCTGCATTACATTTTCAATACATTTGCAAACATTTCTAAAACATTATGGGTTATTGTGTGTATGAAGAAAATGCAGGCTGTAACACAACAAAATGTGGAATAAGTCAAAGAGTATGAATACTTTCTGAAGGCACAGTTTGTTTTATCAGGAGCTAAAATGTCTGACATGTTGGTTAATGACATCACAAGCAGCTCTTACCATGCCACCCTAACTTAACTGTCCCTCTGATTAGTGCTGGAGAATATATTATTATTAAGCGTCAGCTTGTCCCTGCGGTCCCTCTTATTCAATTATAGGTGAAAGTCGAAAGGGGGTGTGTTGTCGGTATACTCACCGGAGCTTAGTAAGCATTTAAAAGGCAAAGACGTAATGTACTGTACTTAGACAGTCAGCAGTATATCTCCAGCTGATTTATATCGACATGGCTCACCTGGGCGATGTCATTTATCTTGGGTAGAGTATCTGGGCTACACATGTCTTTGTTACATTTGATGAACGGTGTGTTATGTGCTTACAATTAACAGCAATATGCAGTGATATTATTGATTCAGTTTCCTGATGTTTATATGCAGTACATGTTTGCCAGCATACAGCCTTTCTGTACAGTATGACAACTCTGAATGAGATACAGTGGGGCAACTCTGAATGAGATACAGTAGGGCAACTCTGAATGAGATACAGTAGGGCAACTATGAATGAGATACAGTAGGGCAACTCTGAATGAGATACAGTATGGCAACTCTGAATGAGATACAGTAGGGCAACTCTGAATGAGATACAGTAGGGCAACTATGAATGAGATACAGTATGGCAACTCTGAATGAGATACAGTATGGCAACTGAATGAGATACAGTATGGCAACTCTGAATGAGATACAGTAGGGCAACTCTGAATGAGATACAGTAGGGCAACTCTGAATGAGATACAGTAGGGCAACTCTGAATGAGATACAGTAGGGCAACTATGAATGAGATACAGTAGGGCAACTATGAATGAGATACAGTAGGGCAACTATGAATGAGATACAGTAGGGCAACTATGAATGAGATACAGTAGGGCAACTCTGAATGAGATACAGTAGGGCAACTATGAATGAGATACAGTAGGGCAACTCTGAATGAGATACAGTAGGGCAACTCTGAATGAGATACAGTAGGGCAACTCTGAATGAGATACAGTAGGGCAACTATGAATGAGATACAGTAGGGCAACTATGAATGAGATACAGTAGGGCAACTATGAATGAGATACAGTAGGGCAACTCTGAATGAGATACAGTAGGGCAACTATGAATGAGATACAGTAGGGCAACTATGAATGAGATACAGTAGGGCAACTATGAATGAGATACAGTAGGGCAACTCTGAATGAGATACAGTAGGGCAACTATGAATGAGATACAGTAGGGCAACTATGAATGAGATACAGTAGGGCAACTCTGAATGAGATACAGTAGGGCTGAATGAGATACAGTAGGGCAACTCTGAATGAGATACAGTAGGGCAACTATGAATGAGATACAGTAGGGCAACTATGAATGAGATACAGTAGGGCAACTGAAAATGAGATACAGTAGGGCAACTGAATGAGATACTGAATGAGATACAGTAGGGCAACTCTGAATGAGATATGAATGAGATACAGTAGGGCAACTATGAATGAGATACAGTAGGGCAACTATGAATGAGATAGGGCAACAGTAGGGCTGAATGAGATACAGTAGGGCAACTATGAATGAGATACAGTAGGGCAACTACAGTGAATGAATGATACAGTAGGGCAACTCTGAATGAGATACAGTAGGGCAACTCTGAATGAGATACAGTAGGGCAACTCTGAATGAGATACAGTAGGGCAACTCTGAATGAGATACAGTAGGGCAACTCTGAATGAGATACAGTAGGGCAACTATGAATGAGATACAGTAGGGCAACTCTGAATGAGATACAGTAGGGCAACTCTGAATGAGATACAGTAGGGCAACTCTGAATGAGATACAGTAGGGCAACTCTGAATGAGATACAGTAGGGCAACTATGAATGAGATACAGTAGGGCAACTCTGAATGAGATACAGTAGGGCAACTATGAATGAGATACAGTAGGGCAACTCTGAATGAGATACAGTAGGGCAACTCTGAATGAGATACAGTAGGGCAACTATGAATGAGATAGGGCAACAGATACAGTAGGGCAACTATGAATGAGATACAGTAGGGCAACTATGAATGAGATACAGTAGGGCAACTATGAATGAGAGATAGGGCAACTGAATGAGATACAGTAGGGCAACTCTGAATGAGATACAGTAGGGCAACTGAATGAGATACAGTAGGGCAACTCTGAATGAGATACAGTAGGGCAACTCTGAATGAGATACAGTAGGGCAACTCTGAATGAGATGAATGAGATACAGTAGGGCAACTCTGAATGAGATACAGTAGGGCAACTAGGGCAACTCTGAATGAGATACAGTACTCTGAATGAGATACAACAACTCTGAATGAGATACAGTAGGGCAAGAATGGCAACTCTGAATGAGATACAGTAGGGCAACTCTGAATGAGATACAGTAGGGCAACTATGAATGAGATACAGTAGGGCAACTCTGAATGAGATACAGTAGGGCTGAATGAGATACAGTAGGGCAACTCTGAATGAGATACAGTAGGGCAACTCTGAATGAGATACAGTAGGGCAACTCTGAATGAGATACAGTAGGGCAACTATGAATGAGATACAGTAGGGCAACTCTGAATGAGATACAGTAGGTTGCCTTTGAATGAAGGAGATGTGTATGCGGTGGCAGCAACTGGGCAAAAACTGGTTGAAATAATGTTCTTTCCATGTCATTTCAAGCCCAAAACTGTTATGTGATGTGAAGCAACGTGGAAGACTAATTGGGTTTGCAAAAAGTCATCAACGTGAGGGCATTTCATATTTTTTTCACCAGACTTTTAACCTAAATCCAATGACTTGGTGAAATGTTTTGTTGATTTTACGTTGAATTCACATTAGTTGACAGCTCAACCAAATGTAAATCAAAACTAGACGTTGAACTGATGTCTGTGCCCAGTGGGACAAGATTGAGGTACTATCTTCAGTGTCTTGACAAACAGACATGTTTTCCTTGACACATCGAAGACATTCATCCTCCTCCTCCTCCAATTCTTTCCTCAGCTACTCTGAAGCATATTGAATAGGCAGTGATGGCAAAGGAGGTACTGTATAGTATGTGCAGTAAGGCTATCTGTGCCTCCGCACCCTCCTCTCCCTCCTCTTCCTCCCTCCCCATTCTTCCTCCTCTGGACCCCAGTCCCCTGCCGTGTGCCTCATTGAAGCAGACTGCAGCTCTCACGGCCGTTTACTGAGATTGTGCGGCAGCCCTAACGTACTCTGGCACCCTCGTTACAGGAGCTGCTTTCACTCGTTAATTCACTCAGCGCTCCGCCAACAAGCCAACGGAGAGGCGGGGGGAGGAGTGTGTGTGTGTGTAAGAAAGAGAGTGTTGTGTAAGAAAGAGAGTATTGTGAGAGAAAGTGTGTGTGTGTGGGGGGGGTGGACAGGCAGAGTACTACCAGGGAGGATAGGGGGTAGGATGCTTGCCAGATTGCAGCGTTTTCAATGCCATTGAATATTTAGAGTGTGTCAGCTTGTGTGAATAGAGCTTGTCATTCTGCATGCTGTATGGAGTGCATGTTTACCCAGAGTGTCTCCTGTTGGCCAGGGGCTCACATTATCTCACTGATGTTTTAACTTATACACAATGAGGAGCAGACCTATACTATTCTGGTGTCTATGAATGGAATTAGTCCACTGCTCCACCAGGAGCTAGCATGCCATGTTGTTTTACACATTCAAAGCTGTTCATTTTAGTCTATTCAAACAGACTGCCTTTCAAAGGCAATAAGCACTCTCTAAGATCAGGTGTGGCCAATTCGTGGGTGCGGAACACTCACCTGAACACACTTAATAAGATAGAGGATGGAGAGTGTTTTGTTCTGTTGATGCTGAGAACGTAATGTTTATGTTTTTAAATAACATTCTTAGAATGTTCTCTGAATGTTACTGAAGTGTTCTTGTGGGAAGGTTGTACGCAAAATAACCATAGGACCGCCATGCTCTCACCAAGCTCTAAGAAACATATGGTTCTCAGAACGTTATGTGCTAGCTGGGGTGTAACTAAGAATATTTTTGAAAGGTGACATAAACTGATATGTGTCAGTCATTCACATAGCAGCAGATTTGTGTCTAACCAATAGTGAGTGGCCACGTCTGTGGCCAGAGAATAGTTATGCAATACTGAAGCAGGTAGGTAGTGACCTCAAGGTTGGGAGGATTATGGGAACACCGGAGGGCAGAGAGAGGCAGGGGAGGTGATGCCGGGGGCTGTTTTTCTATTCATTTCTCTCTCCATCTCTCTTCCTCCCTCCCTCATGACTGTGGCCTCAAAAGAGAGGTCAGGGAAATGGTCAGGGTTGGAGTTGGTGATTTTTCTGCCTGAGAGCACCATGAATGGGGCACCCCATCAAACAGCAGATAAACTACTCCATAATATATTTGTGTGTGTGTGCGCGCACAAGCATTAATGCACACGTCTGTGTGTGTGTGTGTGTGTGCATGTATTCTTGTGTAAGTGTGTGTGTGTATGTCTGTGTGTTTGCTATTCACATTCTCCCACATTTTGGCCTACCTCTCCTTATTTACACATTCATGAAAACACATCAATGCCTGAGCTGAGTCGGTGGGTCAAGAGGCCAAAACGCTAAACGTGTTTCTGCGTTTGAACTCCCTACACCTCTGTTTGACTTTGGCTCTGATGTTGGCAGTTGTGAGCGCGCTTAGTGTGTTTCACGCTCCAACGAACAACCTCCCCTTCATAGCAACGGTGCTCTGGGCTCCTCTCAGAAGGGTTCTGGAACACTGACATACAATATTGATCTGGCCATCCCATCCTTCCAATTCCTTGTCAAAAAATCACAGAGACCTCTGAGGTCCTCCATAATCTTTTCCAGAGTTCTGTTGGGTTTTTTCTTTGCTGTCTGTACTGTAATTGGCTTTAGTTCAGCTTGCTTTGTTGTTTGGTTCTTTTTCTTTTAGTTGTGGGTCATACAGTTGAAGTTGGAAGTTTACATACACTTAGGTTGGAGTCATTAAAACTTGTTTTTCAACCACTCCACACATTTTTGTTAACAAACAATAGTTTTGGCAAGTCGGCAAGGACATCTACTTTGTGCATGACACAAGTAATTTTTCCAACAATTGTTTACAGGCAGATTATTTCACATATAATTCACTGTATCACAATTCCAGTGGGTCAGAAGTTTACATACACCAAGTTGACTGTGCCTTTAAACAGCTTGGAAAATTCCATAAAATTATGTCATGGCTTTAGAAGCTTCTGATAGGCTAATTGACATCATTTGAGTCAATTGGAGGTGTACCTGTGTGTAACGGCTTTCTTCCGTTGAAGGAGAGTCGGACCAAAATGCAGCGTGGTTAGTTCGATACATCTTTAATAAAGAAAAAACACGAACAATACAAAAACAACAAACGGAAAATGTGAAAACCTATACAGCCTATCTGGTGACAACTAACACAGAGACAGGAACAATCACCCACGACATACTCAAAGAATATGGCTGCCTAAATATGGTTCCCAATCAGAGACAACGATAATCACCTGACTCTGAGAACCGCCTCAGGCAGGCATAGACTATGCTAGACACCCCACAAAACCCCATGACAAAAACGCACCACAATAACCCATGTCACACCCTGTCCTGACCAAATAAATGAAGACAAACATACATTACTTCGACCAGGGCGTGACAGAACCCCCCCCTAAGGTGCGGACTCCCGGACGCGCATCAAAACAATAGGGAGGGTCCGGGTGGGCGTCTGTCCATGGTGGCGGCTCGGGACGTGGACCCCACTCCATCAATGTCTTAGTTCCCCCCCCCCTCGCGTCCTAGGATAGTCCACCCTCGCCGCCGACCATGGCCTAGCAGTCCTCACCCAGAACCCCACTGGACTGAGGGGCAGCTCGGGACTGAGGGGCAGCTCGGGACTGAGGCAGCTCGGGACTGAGGGGCAGCTCGGGACTGAGGGGCAGCTCGGGACTGAGGGGCAGCTCGGGACTGAGGGACAGCTCGGGACTGAGGGGAAGCTGAGCACTGAGGGACAGCTCGGGACTGAGGGGAAGCTCAGCACTGAGGGGAAGCTCAGCACTGAGAGGAAGATCAGCACTGAGGGGAAACTGAGCACTGAGGAGAAGCTCAGCACTGAGAGGAAGATCAGCACTGAGAGGAAGCTCAGGCAGGTAGTTGGCTCCGGCAGATCCTGGCTGGCTGGCGGATCTGGAAGAGTCTGGTTGACTGGCGGATCTGGAAGTGTCTGGTTGACTGGCAGATCTGGAAGAGTCTGGTTGACTGGCAGATCTGGAAGAGTCTGGTTGACTGGCAGATCTGGAAGAGTCTGGCTGACTGGCAGATCTGGAAGAGTCTGGCTGACTGGCAGATCTGGAAGAGTCTGGCTGACTGGCAGATCTGGAAGAGTCTGGCTGAGTGGCAGATCTAGCTGCTCCATGCAGACTGACATCTCTGGCTGCTCCATGCAGACTGGCAGCTCTGGCTGCTCCATGTAGACTGGCAGCTCTGGCTGCTCCATGCAGACTGGCAGCTCTGGCTGCTCCATGCAGACTGACAGCTCAGGCTGCTCCATGCAGGCTGGCAGCTCTGGCTGCACTGAACAGGCAGGAGACTCCGGCAACGCTGTAGAGGAGGAAGGCTCTGGCTGCGCTGAACAGGCGGGAGGCTCCGGCAGCGCTGTAGAGGAGGAAGGCTCTGGCTGCGCTAAACAGGCGGGAGACTCCAGCAGCGCTGTAGAGGAGGAAGGCTCCGGCTGCGCTGAACAGGCGGGAGACTCCGGCAGCGCAGGAGAGGAGAAAGGCTCCGGCAGCGCTGAACAGGCGGGAGGCTCCGGCAGCGCAGGAGAGGAGAAAGGCTCTGGCAGCGCTAAACAGGCGGGACACACTGAAGGCCTGGTGCGTGGTTCTGGCACTGGTGGTACTGGACCGAGGACACGCACAGGAAGCCTGGTGCGGGGAGCTGCCACCGGAGGACTGGTGTGTGGAGGTGGCTCTGGATAGACCGAACCGTGCAGGCGCACTGGAGCTCTTGAGCACCGAGCCTGCCCAACCTTACCTGGCTCAATGCTCACTCTAGCCCGGCCAATACGAAGAGCTGGTATGTACCGCACCGGGCTATGCACCCGCACTGGAGACACCGTGCGCTCCATAGCATAACACGGTGCCTGCCCGGTCTCTCTAGCCCCCCGGTAAGCACAGGGAGTTTGCGCAGGTCTCCTACCTGGCATTGCCATACTCCCTGTGAGCCACCCCCCAATACATTTTTGGGGCTGACTCTCAGGCTTCCATCCGCGTCACCGTGCTGCCTCCTCATACCAGCACCTATCCGCTTTCGCCGCCTCCAGTTCTTCCTTGGGGCGGCGATATTCTCCAGGCTGAGCCCAGGGTCCTTTACCGTCCAGTTCGTCCTCCCATGTCCTGTCCTTCTCTCGCTGCACCAGAAATTCTTGTCGCTCTGCTCTTGCTGCTGCTGTTGCCTGTTACCACGCCACTTGGTCCTGTTGTGGTGGGTGATTCTGTTACGGCTTTCTTCCATTGAAGGAGAGTCGGACCAAAATGCAGCGTGGTTAGTTCGATACATCTTTAATAAAGAAAAAACACGAACAATACAAAAACAACAAACGGAAAATGTGAAAACCTATACAGCCTATCTGGTGACAACTAACACAGAGACAGGAACAATCACCCACGACATACTCAAAGAATATGGCTGCCTAAATATGGTTCCCAATCAGAGACAACGATAATCACCTGACTCTGATTGAGAACCGCCTCAGGCAGCCATAGACTATGCTAGACACCCCACAAAACCCCATGACAAAAACGCACCACAATAACCCGTGTCACACCCTGGCCTGACCAAAACAATGAAGACAAACATACATTACTTCGACCAGGGCGTGACACTGTGGATGTATTTCAAGGCCTACCTTCAAACTCAGTGCCTATTTGCTTGACATCATAGGAACATCAAAAGAAATCAGCCAAGACATCAGAAAACAATTTGTAGACCCCCACAAGTCTAGTTCATCCCTGGGAGCATTTTCCAAATGCCTGAAGGTACCACGTTCATCTGTACAAACAATAGTACAACAGTATAAACACCATGGGACCACGCAGACATCATACCGCTCAGGAATGAGACGTGTTCTGTCTCCTAGAGATAGACGTACTTTGGTGCGAAAAGTGAAAATAAATCCCAGAACAACAGCAAAGGACCATGTGAGGATGCTAGAGGAAACAAGTACAAAAGTATCTATATCCACAGTAAAATGAGTCCTATATCGACATTACCTGAAAGGCCGCTCAGCAAGGAAGAAGCCACTGCTTCAAAACCGCCATAAAAAGCCAGACTACGGTTTGAAACTGCACATGGGGACAAATATCATACTTTTTGAAGAAATGTTCTCTGGTTTGATGAAACAAAAGTAGAACTGTTTGGCCATAATGACCATCGTTATGTTTGGAGGAAAAAGGGGGATGCTTGCAAGCCGAAGAACACCATCCCAGCCGTGAAGCACGGGGTGGCAGCATCATGTTGTGGGGGTGCTTTGCTGCAGGAGGGTCTGGTGCTCTTCACAAAATAGATGGCATCATGAAGATGGAAAATGATGTTGATATATTGACGCAACATCTCAAGACATCAGTCAGGAAGTTAAAGCTTGGTTGTAAATGGGTCTTCCAAATGCGTGGAGTCATTATCCATAATTCCACAGTTGTGGCAAAATGGCTTAAGGACAACAAAGTCAAGGTATTGGAGTGGCCATCACAAAGCCCTGACCTCAATCCTATAGAAAATTTGTGGGCAGAACTGAAAAGGCGTGTGCGAGCAAGGAGGCCTACAAACCTGACTCAGTTACACCAGCTCTGTCAGGGGGAATGTGCCAATATTCAACCAACTTATTGTGGGAAGCTTGTGGAAGGCTACCCAAAACGTTTGACCCAAGTTAATAAAACAATTTAAGGGCAATGTTACCTAATACTAATAGTGTATGTAAACTTCTGACCCACTGGGAATGTGATGAAAGAAACAAAACCTGAAATGAATCATTCTCTCTCCTATTATTCTGACATTTCACATTCTTAAAATAAAATGGTGATCCTAACCTACCTAAGACAGGGGATTTTTTGCTCAAATTAAATGTCAAGAATTGTGAAAAACTGAGTTTAAATGTATTTGGCTAAGGTGTATGTCAACTTCCGACTTCAACTGTACATATTTTATGTTTCGAACTCTCTTTAGTGTGTTATGATCTTGCCTGTCTTTGCCTTTGCTGCACTTTTTCAGGTTTATGATTCCTGATTTTTCTAAATCAGTGAAGCCCACACATTGTCTTTTGACAAACTCTCTTATGTCAGAGAGAAGAGAAGAAGTTAAATGGAGCGAGTGAGAGAGAGAGGAAAGAGGAAGGGAGAAGGGGGTGAGGTAAGGACAGGGGTTTACCATTAGCATATCTAAGGAGAAGGTGGAAGAAAGGGATGGAACGTCCTATTTTGCTTTTTGACAGATAACAGTCTAAAGCCCTGTCTTGTTTCCAAGCAATAACAAATATATACCCCTCCCGTCTTCTTTCCCACCTCTCTTGTTTTCCTGGGAGAAATATGCTTACTCCTGGCGAACAGGGGGAACAGGGGAAGACATATTGTCCCGTGAGGAGCCTTGAAGAGCTCTTTGATACATTGAGATTATTACAGGGCTCTGACAGATTTTCATGCTTGTGTGTGTGTGTGTGCGTGCGTACATGCGCGCAGAGCCGACTCCATGCATAAGAGACATAAGCAGTCGCTTAGGGACTCTGGCCGCGAGGGGGCCCCGACCAGGAACTCAGTCAGAGTCTCAACGTAATATTGAGAGTAAGAATAGTAGAATATAGAAGGTGCAATTTAAACATTTGGTTGTGCATCAGCAGGTTTTCTATTGTTATGTCACTCAATGAGCCATGTCAGCTAACAATTTTTAGATGGTAATTTAGTCTAGCCAGCTATCTAAACTTGTAGTAATCATACCCACCGGGCATGCAGGGCATGTGCCCAGGGGCCCTGACCTCCAGGGGGCCCCCATTGATTTTGTTAGTCACTCTCATTCACATATTATATTAACATGGCATAAGTCATGGCAAAATGTGTAGAATTGCAGGAAATTAGCTTTAAAACTGCAAACATTTCTCTCGACCCCATGGCAAAATGTTGAGAATTGCAGGAAATGTACATTAAAAAGTCAATGTTTCTCTCTGCCGTCAATAGGTGGGTCACTAAAATGCTTGCCATCCATTTGTTGGAGATTTCCCCGTTGTCAGTCATTCTGAGTGTGGAAAGCTAAAAGAAATGCTGATGAGATTTTGGAGGTCCGACTCCTCCGAGTTTTTGGCAGTCTCAGAGAGTTTGCTCCGATCGTTCACCACATGAAGTGATTATGCTGCAAATGGCCCTTTTGTTATCTTGGGGAGCCAGTCAGTTGTAAATAGCTGCAGAGTTATCTGGGCAGCACAGTCAGTCGGAGAGGAGACGAGTAATTGGATAATTAATTTAGTCTTGGACAGGTCAAACGGGTTTTCCTCATCTGCTTTTCCTTTCCGGCGCTCGCTCTGTGGCAAGGTCTCCAGGACACATAATTGATGTATGTGTGTGTGTGTGTGTGTGTGTGTGTGTGTGTGTGTGTGTGTGTGTGTGTGTGTGTGTGTGTGTGTGTGTGTGTGTGTGTGTGTCTGTGTGTCTGTGTGTGTGTGATTGATGTGTGCCATGGATGGATAATTACAGCGCATTCATCTCCCCTCACCCTCTCTCCCTCACTCTCTCTCCCTTTCACCCTCTAGACATGTAGGATGGATAATGATGATGACATGAGAGGTTGTTTCAAATGACATGTTGTTGTTTCAAACACACACTATACCATATTTAAAGGGATAGTTTACTCAGGATACAAACTAACATGATTTTTAACCTACCTTGGCTGCAGTTGAGTCAAGAAGGCAGTTTGGGGATTTTTAGTTTCCTTTCAACACTTAATAGCCATATTTGGTTACTGTTAGCAATCTCAGTAACACTTAACATTATACTGTTCTTGTGCCTGTGTAATAATCTGTCATTACTTTTGGAGCAACATTTTATTAGCATGTTGTTACATAATGCTTTGGTAATTGCATTAGAATTGCATAGCAATGAGCTGAGTTTTTGTAACAAGGGGAATAGTGACTGTTCATTATTCCACTTCTGTCATAACTCCATTATTATGCAATTATAAAGCAATTTCCAAAATCCTATGTATCACCAATGTTGCTATTGTAATAATCACAAGGTGTATATATGACGAAATCAAATGAAAATGTTGCTCTTGCTTTTTTTCAAGTTTTGTTTTGGAGTGTCACTGAGTGGATTCATAGGAGCATTGCCGATAATCACTGGAGTGTAACAACGGGAGGAACCAGAACAACTCACAGCCCGATTGGCACACCGCCCCTTGTGAGAATGCAGGTACAATCATTCAGATGTATTCCCATTGGTTCACTGTATATTGAAGCCTGTATTTAAAGCCTTGCAAGAAGCTGCATCGGGGAAGAACCGCGTGGCCGCCTTTCTCTGCTGCCTGTGACTGGAACGAATTGCAAAAATCGCTGAAGTTGGAGACTTTTATCTCCCTCACCAACTTCAAACATCTGCTATCTGAGCAGCTAACCGATCGCTGCAGCTGTACATAGTCTATCGGTAAATAGCCCACCCAATTTTACCTACCTCTTCCCCATACTGTTTATATTTATTTACTTTTCTCCACTTTTGCACACCAATATCTCTACCTGTACATGACCATCTGATCATTTATCACTCCAGTGTTAATCTGCAAAATTGTAATTATTCGCCTACCTCCTCATGCCTCTTGCACACAATGTATATAGACTCTTTTTTTTCTACTGTGTTATTGACTTGTTAATTGTTTACTCCATGTGTAACTCTGTGTTGTCTGTTCACACTGCTATGCTTTATCTTGGCCAGGTCGCAGTTGCAAATGAGTACTTGTTCTCAACTAGCCTACCTGGTTAAATAAAGGTGGGGAAAAAATGAAAAAAAGAATAGGACTTAGTGTTTTTGGTTAATTGAAATGGTTCATGTAAATTATTGGTGTATTATTCTGTTTAATTTGTTCCCGGGGGGGAAGGGGAACGGACCTTAGGTAAGAGGCCTGCGGGCATACATAACCTGTAGTATTTAAACCGTCTATGCACACTAGTGTACCTCAGTGGACCACCCCCTGTATTTTGGTTAGCGCACCAGGTTAGGTAAGTATTGGGAAGGCAGTAGGTAGGAGAGGGGACTTTTACTTTCTTTGCTTTGGTTCCGTCCAGCCCCTTTTCCCCACCATATCGTGTTTAAGGAATAATAAATTCCCTGTAAACATTATTTTTCTCTGCCTCTGTTGTCTTTCCCCGCACCTACGATCACATACTAGTTTCACTCCACGGCGAGTTGAGATGTTGCAGGGCGTTGCGTTGCCTCCTCCAAGAGATGTACCTAACAGGCCTAAATGTTTACCTATTTATTTCTGTTCAAAATAAATGTCCATACTTTTTGCTGAAATCTTGCCTCCTTGTGTTTTTTGCTTATTGTGATTCGCACCCAACTGGTCACTAGAACTCAAACTTTATACAGTTAGGAGTCCTGGTGCTCCAAATCTCCACCAGGTGGCGTAGTCAGGAAATGATGACTATGCCACATACAGTGGGGCAAAAAAGTATTTAGTCAAATAAAAATCAAATCAAATCAAATTTTATTTGTCACATACACATGGTTAGCAGATGTTAATGCGAGTGTAGCGAAATGCTTGTGCTTCTAGTTCCGACAATGCAGTAATAACCAACAAGTAATCTAACTAACAATTCCAAAACTACTGTCTTATACACAGTGTAAGGGGATAAAGAATATGTACATAAGGATATATGAATGAGTGATGGTATAGGGCAGCATACAGTAGATGGTATCGAGTACAGTATATACATATGAGATGAGTATGTAGACAAAGTCAGCCACCAATTGTGCAAGTTCTCCCACTTATAAAGATGAGAGAGGCCTGTAATTATCATCATGGATACACTTCAACGATGACAGACAAAATGAGAAAAAAATCCAGAAAATCACATTGTAGGATTTTTTATGAATTTATTTGCAAATTATGGTGGAAAATAAGTATTTGGTCACCTACAAACAAGCCAGATTTCTGGCTCTCACAGATATGTAACTTCTTTAAGAGGCTCCTCTGTCCTCCACTCGTTACCTGTATTAATGGCACCTGTTTGAACTTGTTATCAGTATAAAAGACACCTGTACACAACCTCAAACAGTCACACTCCAAACTCCACTATGGCCAAGACCAAAGAGCTGTCAAAGGACACCAGTGGGGTCAACATGATCCCAAGAACGGTGAGCAAAAATCCCTTAACCACACGGGGGGACCTAGCGAATGACCTGCAGAGAGCTGGGACCAAAGTAACTAAGCTTACCATCAGTAACACACTAAGCCGCCAGGGACTCAAATCCTGCAGTGCCAGACGTGTCCCACTGCTTAAGCCAGTACATGACCAGGCCCGTCTGAAGTTTGCTAGAGAGCATTTGGATGATCCAGAAGAAGATTGGGAGAATGTCATATGGTCAGATGAAACCAAAATATAACTTTTTGGTAAAAATGCAACTCGTCGTGTTTGGAGGACAAGGAATGCTGAGTTGTAACCAAAGAACACCGTACCTACTGTGAAGCATGGGGGTGGAAACATCATGCTTTGGGACTGTTTTTCTGCAAAGGGACCAGGACGACTGATCCGTGTAAAGGAAAGAATGAATGGGGCCATGTATCGTGAGATTTTGAGTGAAAACCTCCTTCCATCAGCAAGGGCATTGAAGATTAAATGTGGCTGGGTCTTTCAGCATGACAATGATCCCAAACACACCGCCCGGGCAAGGAAGGAGTGGCTTCGTAAGAAGCATTTCATGGTCCTGGAGTGGCCTAGCCAGTCTCCAGATCTCAACCCCATAGAAAATCTTTGGAGGGAGTTGAAAGTCTGTGTTGCCCAGCAACAGCCCCAAAACATCACTGCTCTAGAGGAGATCTGCACGGAGTATTGGTCCAAAATACCAGCAACAGTGTGTAAAAACCTTATGAAGACTTACAGAAAACGTTTCACCGCTGTCATTGCCAACAAAGGGTATATAACAAAGTATTGAGATAACTTTTGTTATTGACCAAATACTTATTTTTCACCATCATTTGCAAATTAATTCATTAAAAATCCTACAATGTGATTTTCTGGATTTTTTTTCTCATTGTGTCTGTCATAGTTGAAGTGTACATATGATGAAAATTACAGGCCTCTCTCGTCTTTTTAAGTGGGAGAACTTACACAATTGGTGGCTGACTAAATACTTTTTTTGCCCCACTGTATAAGAACTTGATGTCAAGTGTTACTGTATTACCTTATGTCTCACTCATTATAAAAATATATTTGTTAGTTATTTTGATGCTGCAAAAGTGGTCTACTCTAATGACGAGGGGATTCTATGTCCCTCATGTATTTAATTCTAGTCAATAGGCTATGTTAAGATTCATATCTAAGAGCCCTCCAAACCATTATATTTACACTAATTCACCAACTGTTGTAGTTTTTGGTTCTTCATCAAATACTTAGCAGCTATAAAATATATTTTTATTTTCAAATAACTTCAAATATGATTTGGTTTTCTGAGGTATTCAAAATACTTTAATTATTTATTGGTTTAATGAGACGTGTATTTGAATATCAAAGAAAATAGCCTCTTAGTTTAAAATCTGTATAAACTCTTTTCGACTACATAGAGCAGTGGTTCCCAAACTTTTTATAGTCCCGTACCCCCTCAAACATTCAACCTCCAGCTGCGTACCCCCTCTAGCACCAGGGTCAGCACACTCTCAAATGTTTTTTTTGTTGCCATCATTGTGAGCCTGCCACACACACACTATACGATACATTTATTAAACATAAGAATGAGTAAGGTTTTGTCACAACCCGGCTCGTGGGAAGTGACAAAGAGCTCTTATAGGACCAGGGCACAAATAATAATATAATCAATAATTTTGCTATTTATTTAACCATCTTACATATTAAACCATTATATTATTATTATTATTATTATTATTATATTTTGTTGATCGAAAATTGTGAATAACTCACCACAGGTTAACGAGAAGGGTGTGTTTGAAAGGATGCACATAACTCTGCAATTTTGGGTTGTATTGGAGAGAGTCTGTCTTAAATAATTTTCCACACACAGCATGTGCCTGTATTTAGTTTTCATGCTAGTGAGGGCCGAGAATCCACTCTCACATAGGTACGTGGTTGTAAAGGGCATCAGTGTCTTAACAGAGCGATTTGCCAAGGCAGGATAGTCTGAGCTCAGCCCAATCCAGAAATCTTGCAGTGGCTTTATTTTGCAATTTTGATGAGGCTCTCTTGTTCAGATAAGTGGACAGGTGCTTCACTATATCACATTTGACATTGTCCGTAAGGTTGAGTTCATTTGCACACAAAAAATCATACAATGATGGAAAGACCTGTGTGTTGTCCTTGTTAATGCAGACAGAGAAGAGCTCCAACTTCTTAATCATAGCTTCAATTTTGTCCCACACATTTAATGTAGTTGCAGAGAGTTCCTGTAATCCTAGATTCAAATCATAAGGTGAGAAAAAACATCACCCAGATTGGCCAGTCGTATGAGAAACTCGTCATCATGCAAGCAGTCAGACAAGTGAAAATGATGGTCAGTAAAGGAAACTTTAAGCTTGTCTCTCAATTTAAAAAAAAATGTGTCAATACTTTGCCCCTTGATAACCAGCACATTCCTGTATGTTGTAAAAGCATTGCATGGAAAATACACGAGAGTTCAGGGGCCTTGCTTTAACAAAGTTAACCATTTTCACTATTGTGTCCAAAACGTATTTCAAGCTGTCAGGCATTCCTTTCGCAGCAAGAGCCTCTCGGTGGATGCTGCAGTGGACCCAAGTGGTGTCGGGAGCAACTGCTTGAACGCGCATTACCACTCCACTATGTCTCCCTGTCATGGCTTTTGCGCCATCAGTACAGATACCAAAATGAGCAGCAGCTACATTTGGCTACATACAGCTACCTGTATTTGACATTGTGTTGTTATTTTGTTGAACACTAGATGGTTTAATTTTATGGCAGTGAAACGAGGCTACTCAGGTGAGAAAAACATGTACCCAAATGTATGGAAAATCTAAATGGACTGTTTGAAAATGTTAACTTAAAAAAAATAATAATAATAATTTTTGGGCGTACCCACAATGGCACTGCGCATACTCCAGTTTGGGAATACCTGACCTAGAGTATTTGAAACTACTTTCTTCCCAGGTCTGTAATGAGATCCAGAACATCAACGGGATCCCTTGTTGCCTCTAAAGAGAGCTCATTACAGTGATTATTATCCTGATTAGTCCTCAATAAGATCCTGTGGAGAGAATGAGTACATGCTCCCCCATCTATCACTGATTGACATCTAACTGTCACCCCCCCATGGTTTACACAGAACACAAATCATATCTGCCCTACTACTGTTTTATCACTGCACTGCTTTCTGGGAAATTAGCCAACGAGAGGAGGCCAGTTATTAAATCCATCTATTCGAGGGCCGAGCCCACTCCTTTATTAGTGCCTTGTCTTGCGTTGTGGTGGGCTAGCTACTTGAATCATCATCAACCTCATCATCTCAAGGGTTCATTATAACTGATGGTCTATTGATGAGTCCATCCACTCAGAGGATGGCCCTCCTCTCTCTCAGATCAGAGAGGAGGGCCAGATGGAGATGATGGAGATGACTGTTGAAGCCTCGTCTCCCAGTGCCCTCTCTATGTGGAGAACCGATGCAGGGAGAAAGGCTACTCATATCTGTGATTATGTCTCATAGTGGTTAGTTGTTGTCATGGGCTCAACGGAACCTCGCCTGTTTCCATAGCGTGTCTTTTAGCGAATGTGTGTGCATTTTAGTGAATGTGTGTTTGTGCGTACACGTGCATGCATGAGTGTGTGTTTGTTCTATGAGCACGTGCTTGTTCTATGGGGGTCGGCGCGCCGTACGTCCCTGCCTTATAATAGGGCTGAAATTGCCTTTCTTGGGGTACAGCAGCTGCTTTGAAGTGGAACAGCGGTTAGAAGCTTTTAGTCTTTTG
The DNA here is from genome assembly GCF_023373465.1 of Oncorhynchus keta. Taxonomy (NCBI): domain Eukaryota; kingdom Metazoa; phylum Chordata; class Actinopteri; order Salmoniformes; family Salmonidae; genus Oncorhynchus; species Oncorhynchus keta. The sequence goes on along the minus strand of NC_068454.1, from coordinate 70,997,501 downwards.
TGTGTTGGTCAGACTTAGGACAATAGGAATGGGGCAGGTAAGTGAACAGAGGTAGAGCAGAATGGAACTGTGGAGATGGAGAGAGAGCTCTGACGGCCAGGGCTTTTAATCTCCATTAGCCCTGCATAATGCCTCCTTTCACGGTTGATTTGATTTGACAGGCGTTGCTCTGGAGTCCGCGCCACCCATCCTGCCCACGCCCCTGCCCCATGCAGCGTGAGCGCTGACATTACCCCCCTACCACCACCTACCACCTCCTTATGACTAATATAAATCTGCTCTAATAACTTTCTATTGTTCAAGCCCATTGGGGGTGAGAGAGAAATGTACTTACGCAAGTTTGAGGGAATTCTGACAGGAAAACTACCACGTATTTTACACAGAAAAAGTTAGAAAAAATGTGGCGGTCATTTTGTTCCTCTAACTAAATGTGGTGTTGAGGTTTTAGGAAAAGAGTCTGTATACCGGGTCAAGTCACTACATATACATCATAACTGTGTTTAATATTTGTCAGATGTCAACTCAGTTCCTTTCCAGATAATGGCAGCTTCTGTTCTTGAGTACTATTATAATGTAAATCCTGTAGAAGGATGTTGTCAGGAATAAGTGGAATGCACTGCTCTGGTTGGTACAGTGATGGACTGTGAGAGGAGAAGTACTGAACTGGCCTTGTTAACAATGAAACGGAGGATGAGGTAGAGCTGGGCGATATGGACAAACATCCATATCAAGATAAATTGCCAAAATGTACGCGATAACGATAAATATAGCGATACGTTTATGACATTAACGTTCACCACAGTTTTAAAAAATTATCCTTTGAACTACTAGTTTGATGGTTGTACTGTAGCCATCAATTGTCTTGTTAACAATCACCCATATTAGCAAGCTTATTTCATTCCAAACATTTCTCTAGTACAGGGTACTTATTGTAATGAATAATATCAGCAAAATGCCTGCGATAAGTGATCAGTATGGTCAGTGTCGATCATTTTCAGTTCCTCGTCCCAGCTCTAAGATGAGGTACAGCAGAAAACATACACATACCCCTGCTGTGGTGCACTGAGATTTGAGAGAGAGAGAGAGACAGAGAGAGAGAGAGAGAGAGAGAGAGAGAGAGAGAGAGAGAGAGAGAGAGAGAGAGAGAGAGAGGTACTGAGTGAGAGAGAGTATGAGATAGACAGTAAGAGAGAGAGAGAGAGAGAGAGAGAGAGAGGTACTGAGTGAGAGAGAGTATGAGATAGACAGTAGAGAGAGAGAGAGAGAGTATGAGATAGACAGTAAGAGAGAGAGAGAGAGAGAGAGAGAGAGAGAGAGGTACTGAGTGAGAGAGAGTATGAGATAGACAGTAAGAGAGAGAGAGAGAGAGAGAGAGAGAGAGAGAGAGAGAGAGAGAGAGAGAGAGAGAGAGAGGTACTGAGTGAGAGAGAGTATGAGATAGATAGTAAGAGAGAGAAGGGGTGATGAGGAGGGAGAGAGGACAGGTTCTTGTCCTTGAGAGGAAAACAACAATTGCAACAATTGGCTGTTCTGTTCTTTTCTTGTTCTTCATGGAAATGCACTACAAAGCTGTAACAGAGTAATATTCCTTGGTAAACAGACAAGGACTTTGAATAAAGAACAGGTTCTACTGCTGAACACTGAAAGAGAGAGACAGAGTGGGGGAAAGAAAGATGGAGGGGGGACTGGGGCGGAGGGGGGTAGGTCTTTGCATATGGAGTTATTTTTCCATTGTCCATTTTAGTCTTTTAGCGGACGCTCTTATCCAGAGCCACGTCCAGTTGTAAAAGCCCTACAGTGATATCAACACAGGCCAAAGGGGAAATTAAATCTACCCCGGGTCTGATAAGAGTGGTCTTGAAGATAAACATCCACATGTATTATAGGCATGCCATTATGACCAGTGCTCCCTACCACCACTACTACCACTGTCCCACGCTATATCTCCATGTGATGGGGGAGAAAAAAGGGCCCATGGTGTTTGCATAGCCCTTAGTTGAACTCTCATGGTGCAGCTTGAGCACGATGTGCAGCCAAGCAGATGAACGATCCTTTGACAAATCACCTCGACCTGCTCCCTTTATCAACCCCCCCAACCCCCAGCCCCCACCTGCCTCAACCCACCTCAATCACCATTATCTTTGTGACTCGTCACCACTGGAGGTCACATTCAATGACGAGTGCAAAAATGGCTTTCTTTCTCCCTTTATCTTTCTCTCTCTCCATATCTGTTTCTCTTTACCCCCCCCCCCTCTCTCTCCTTCCCCCTCTATCTACCTCTCCATCTTTCCTCCCTCACTCTCTGTATGGCTGTAGGGCCGTGTTCAGTGTAATTTTAACATGCTCTGTACATACAGTACCAGCCAAAAGTTTGGGACACACCTACATTGTAGAATAATAGTGAAGACATCAAAACTATGAAATAACAAATATGGAATCATGTAGTAAACAAAAAAGGTTTAAACAAATCAAAAATATTTTATATCTGAGATTCTTCAAAGTAGCCACCCTTTACCTTGATGACAGCTTTAAACACTCTTGGCATTCTCTCAACCAGCTTCATGAGGTAGTGAACTGGAACAGGTGTGCCTTGTTAAAAGTTCATTTGTGGAATTTCTTTCTTTCTAAATGCGTTTCAGCCAATCAGTTGTGTTGTGACAAGGTGGGGGTATACAGAAGATAGTCCTATTTGGTAAAATACCAAGTCCATATTATGGCAGGAACCGCTCAAATAAGCAAACAAAGGTCAGTCAATACGGAACATTTTAAGAACTTTGAGTTGCAAAAACCATCAAGAGCTATGATGAAACTGGCTCTTATCAGGTCCGCCACAGGAAAGGAAGACCCAGAGTTACCTCTGCTGCAGAGGATAAGTTCATTAGAATTACCAGCCTCAGAAAGTGCGGCCCAAATAAATGCTTCACAGAGTTCATGTAACAGACACATCTCAACATCAATCAATCAAATGTATTTATAAAGCCCTTTTTACATCAGTCGATGTCACAAAGTGCTGTACAGAAACCCAGCCTAAAACCCCAAAACTCCCTAGAAAGGCCAGAACCTAGGAAGAAACCTAGAGAGGAACCAGGCTATGAGGGGTGGCCAGTCCTCTTCCTGGGTGGAAATTATAACAGAATATGGCCAAGATGTTCAAACGTTCAAATATGACCTGCAGGGTCAGATTATAATAATCATAGTGGTTGTAGAGGGTGCAACAGGTCTGCACCTCAGGAGTAAATGTCAGTTGGCTTTTCATAGCCGATTATTCAGAGTTAGAGACAGCAGGTGCGTTAGAGAGAGGGTCCAAAACAGCACGTCCGGTGAACAGGTCAGGGTTCCATAGCTGCAGGCAGAACAGTTGAAACTGGAGAAGCAGCATGACCAGGTGGACTGGGGACAGCAAGGAGTCATCAGGACAAGTAGTCCTGAGGCATGGTCCTAGGGCTCAGGTCCTCTGAGAGAAGAAAGAAAGAGAGAAAGAAAGAGAGAGAAAGAAAGAGAGAGAGAGAGAGAGAGAGGGGGGTGAGAGAGGGAGAAAGAGTGAGAGAGAGAGAAAGAGAGAGAGAAAGAGAAAAAGAGAGAGAAAATTAGAGGGAGCATACATAAATTCACACAGAACACCAGATGAGACAGGAGAAATGCTCCAGATATAACACTGACCCTAGTCCCCCCGACACATAAACTATTGCAGCATAAATACTGGAGGCTGAGACAGGAGGTGTCGGGAGACACTGTGGCCTTGTCCGACGATACCCCCGGACAGGGCCAAACAGGCAGGATTTATCCCTACCCACTTTGCCAAAGTACAGCTCCCACACCACGAGAGGGATATATTCAACCACCAACCTACTACCCTGAGACAAGGCCGAGAATAGCCCATGAAGATCTACCCCACGGCACAAATCCGAGCTCTATAGGAGAAAGCCCTGCCTCCAGCTGTTTGCTTAGAAATTCTAGGGACAATTAGGAGGCCTGCGTCTTGTGACCGTAGCATACGTGTAGGTATATACGGCAGGACCAAATTGGAGAGATAGGTAGGAGCAAGCCCATGTAATGCTTTGTAGGTTAGCAGTAAAACCTTGAAATCAGCCCTAGCCTTAACAGGAGGCTAGTGTAGAGAGGCTAGCACTGGAGTAATATGATCACATTTTTGGTTCTAGTCAAGATTCTAGCAGCCGTGTTTAGCACTAACTGAAGTTAGTTAGCGGGAAAGTAGAGCATTGCAGTAGTCTAACCTAGAAGTGAGAAAAGCATGAACAAATTTTTCTGCATAGTTTTTGGACAGAAAGTTTCACATTTCTTCAATGTTACAAAGATGGAAAAAAGCTGTCCTTGAAAGATGTTTTAATTTTTTTAATTTCACCGTTATTTAACCAGGCAGGCCAGTTGAGAACAAGTTCTCATTTACAACTGTGACCTGGCCAAGATAAAGCAAAGCAGTGCGACATAAACAACAACAGAGTTACACATGGGATAAACAAACGTACAGTCAATAACACAATGGAAGAATCTGTGTACAGTGTGTGCAAATGTAATAAGATTAGGGAGGTAAGGCAGGAAATAGGCCACAGTGGCGAAATAATTACAATTTAGCATTAATACTGGAGTGATAGATGTGCCGATGATGATGTGCAAGTAGAGATACAGCAAAAAAATAACAATATGGGGATGAGGTAGTTGGGTGGTGTAACGTTCGGCGTCTTCCCCTGATGAGGAGTAAGAGAGATCGGACCAATTTGCAGCGTGGTAATCGTCCATTTTAATAAGTCAAACTGAACACTACAACATACAAAATAACAAAGTGAAACAAACGAAACAGTCCCATGTGGTACAAACACTATAACACAGAAAATAATCCACAACTCAAAAGTGAAACCAGGCTACCTAAATATGGTTCTCAATCAGGGACAACGATAAACAGCTGCCTTTGATTGAGAACCATACCAGGCCAAACACAGAAATCCCAAAACATAGAAAAGGGAACATAGACAACCCACCCAACTCACGCCCTGACCATACTAAAACAAAGACATAATAAAATAACTAAGGTCAGAACGTGACAGGTGGGCTATTTACAGATGGGTTGCGTACAGTTGCAGTGATCGGTAAGCTGCTTAGTAAATTCATCAGGCTTAAGCCATGTTTCGGTCAGGTCAATCACATCAAGATTTTGATCAGTGACTAGTTCATTGACTATAGCTACCTTGGAAGTGAGGGATCTAACTTAAAGTAGCCCTATTTTGAGATATGAGATATCACAATCTCTTTCAGTAATGACAGGAATGGAGGAGGTCTTTATTCCAGTGAGATTACTAAAGTGAACATCGCAATGTTTATTTTTGCCCAACCTAGATCGAGGCACAGACAAGGTCTCAATGCGGATAACTGAGCTGACTACACTGACTATGCTAGTGGCAGACTCCACTAAGCTGGCAGGGTGGCTAACAGCCTGCTGCCTGACCTGTACCCGATCTCATTGTGGAGCTAGAGGAGTTAGAGTCCTGTCTATGTTTATAGATAAGATGAGAGCACCCCTCCATCTAGGATGGAGTCGGTCACTCCTCAGCAAGCCAGGCTTGGTCCTGTACGTGGGTGAGTCCCAGGAGGACCAATTATCTACAAATGATATATTTTGGGAGGGGCAGAAAACAGTTTTCAACCAGCGATTGAGTTGTGAGACTCTGCTGTATCATCACTCCCCCTACCTGCGAGGGGGCCAGAGACAATTACTCGATGCCAACACATCTTTCTAGCTGATTTACACTCTGAAACTATGTTGTGCTTGGTGATCTCTGACTGTTTCACCCTAACATCGTTGGTGCCGACGTGGATAACAATATCCCTATACTCTCTACACTCGCCAGTTTTAGCCTTAGCCAGCACCATCTTCAGATTAGCCTTATCGTCAGTAGCCCTGCCCCCTGATAATGTCACGACTTCCACCAAATCGGTCCCTCTCCTTGTTCGGGCGGCGTTCGGCGGTCGACGTTACCCACCTTCTAGCCATCGCTGATCCACTTTTCATTTTCCATTTGTTTTGTCTTTGTCTTACACACCTGGTTTCAATTTCCCAATTACTTGTTCATTATTTAACCCTCTGTTCCCCCATGTTTGTTTGTGAGTAATTGTTTGTATGTAATACGGTCCGTTATGTGGGCTCGCTTTATTGTATTGTATTTGTTTATTTTGAGTAAATTATGTTTATTTACTCATATCTGCTGTCCTGCGCCTGACTCCTCTACACAAGCTACACACAGACCACATTTCAGGTAAACAATGTATGATCGTAGGATAATTATTTTTAAGTCTAATACTACAGGTAATGGAGTCGCCAATGACTAGTGTCGAATTGCTGCAAAGAAACCACAACTAAAGAACACCAATAAGAATTAGAGACGTGCTTGGGCCAAGAAACATGAGCAATAGACCGGTGGAAATCTGTCCTATGGTCAGATGAGTCCAAATTGGAGATTTTTGGTTCCAACTGCCGTGTATTTGTGAGACGCGAAGTAGGTGAACCGATGATCACCTTGAAGCATGGAGGAGGAGGTGTGATGGTGTGGGGGTGCTTTGCTGGTGAACGTTATTTATTTAAAATTCAAGGCACACTTAACCAGCATGGCTACCACAGCATTTTGCAGCAATACGCCATCCCATCTGGTTTGCACTTAGTGGAATTATCATTTTCTTTTTAACAGGACAATGACCCAACACACCTCCAGGCTGTGTAAGGGCTATTTGACCAAGAAGGACCAAGATGGAATGTTGCATCAGATGACCTGGACTCCACAATAACCAGACCTCAAGAGATGGTTTGGGATGAGTTGGACCGCAGAGTGAAGGAAAAGCAGCCAACAAGTGCTCAGCATATGTGGGAACTCCTTCAAGATGGTTGGAAAAGCATTCCAGGTGAAGTTGGTCGGGAGAATGCCAAGAGTGTGCAAAGCTGTCTTCAAGGCAAAGGGTGGCTACTTTGAAGAATCTAAAATCTTATATTTTCGATTTGTTTAACACTTTTTTTGGTTACTACATGATTCCATATTTGTTATTTCATAGTTTTGATGTATTCACTATTATTCTACAATGTAGAAAGTGGTAAAAATGAAGAAAAACCCTTGAATGAGTAGGTGTCCAAACTTTTGAACGGTACACATGAGTAGTTGGCAGTGTTAAATGTTTCTGGGTGGCAGAAAAGAGGAGGAGGAGTAGGAGGAGAAGGAGGATGAGGAGAGGCAGGTTGCTGTGTGGACCCATTGCTAAGAGCTACACATTTATGTGCAAATGCATTGTGCTTGCTAGTGTAAATTCCCCAGCGTGGTGATGTTATTCATGGAATATGGAATCCTCTGAGAGTTGTGACGGCTGTCGTCAGCGCCTACCTTCTGAGTTATTCATAGCCCTTTAAAAAGCACAGCACTATAAAAAAATACTTGTTCATAACTCTCAACCAACATCAAATAGCTCCCTTCATCCTACCACCAAGGTGTGAATTACGGGGGAGCCAGGGGGTGCTCAGCTCCACTCAATGAGACATTAGCTCCCCTAAATTCAATGATCTAATTCAATTGTTAAATGCTTTATTTATGACAAATAACACTGTCATTAATGTCATTAATGGAAGGAAAGAAATGTAGTGTTTTATGTCACACGATATGTGGGAGTATTAACGCATAAATGATGGACAACTCATGAACTAGGATGTAAAACATGTTTTTGATTCAACTCATGTATTATATTGAATGTACGCTACCTCTCCTGCATGTGTTCGTGTATAAAATTGTCCTGGCTGAGAGGGTAAGCTACCGGCAGTGATGTAGGCCTAGTGGAGGGTAAACGTCACTAAATGCTGTTTACCCACCTTTTTCTGAAAAATATATTGAAAGTATGGAAAGCGCTATTATATATTTTTTTACGCGAAGTTTACCCAACTATTTTTTACCACTACATCACTGGCTACCAGTTGGCTTATTTAAAGTTCATGGTAATACACGTAGTCTAGTGAGTTGACCGTGTGTGTTAGGGTGACCATCCCGTGTTACGACTTCAGGCTACAAAAAAGGTACATTTTGTCAGCAAGATGCATCAATTAATGTTGGCAATCACTGAATGTCATTAAGCACAGTTTTTGATGTTTTGTAACAGATGTTTATTTATCAAATGGCGTGAGTATACATGCAGTTTGGATGCTGGAATTCTTTTGGAGTGGACGAACAGCTTACTTTTTGAAGTGCTTTGTTTGACTATCAAATTAAAATATCATGACTGGTTGTAATCATGCCACATTAAATTGTAATTCATTTTTATAGTTTAAATGACGGCTTTATTAGGCCCATCACTTCTTAAATTTCATTAGAGACGCCCCCCGTACTGTCATGGTGTAATTCACACTCTGCCTGCCATCTCTCTCTCTCTCTCTCTCTCTCTCTCTCTCTCTCTCTCTCTCTCTCCCTCTCAATTTCCGTCTCCTTCTCCCTCTCCTCCCCTCTTACTGCAGCTCTTGAAGCTTTGGAAATCTGTCGATAAACAACCTCATAGAGCAATTAATGTGAATAGTTTAACCTTCATTTGAACTTCCTAGAGAAATTATTGTGACTTCATAACACCACCTCCATGGGCCATTTCAAAAAGGTTAATAAGTATAACCCAGCTTCCTTCCCCTTTCCCCCCCGGCCTTCACCATATGTCCTGATCCACCATCCAATCCATGTCTCCACACCACAGTGTGTTTCCCCCACCAACCCCTCTCATCTGTCCGTCTGCATCTATTTGTTTTTTCATTAATGCCGTCTTTATGAGCATTGTAGGAGCCACTGCTGATTGTACAAAGTGATTGATCAACTGATCAGGTCGTTTGCTGAGGGGTTTGCAATTGGATCAAGCAATGGGGTGATTGTGGGGGAGAGGGGAAGGCCATCGGAAGCCCTCTGAAGGATAATGGGAAGGTTTTTCTTCAGTATGATGTACTGTAAGCAACTGTTTGAGTGCTGCCATAAGTCACAACCAAAATGAAACATGCACGGACATTGAAAATGGGCTATGTGAATGTTGAGTTAATATGGGTACATGAGGGTAGTGGGGTACATTTGTGTGTTCCAGACAGTCTATTGCCTTACAGAATAACAAATGTACAGTCATCTATAGTCTCATTATTAATTAAAACACTCTTTAGTGATCATAGGAATGAATCTGTCTCATCTTTAAATGAGACATCATTACATATTCAATCAAGGGCAATTCCTACATAATTTGCTTAACAGAGCTTACAGAGCTGCTAATGAAAACAGTTGATGGTAACACAGACAGTGGAAGACTGAAAGTTCACCTTTTGTCAGGTTATTTCCCTTAATAAGAATGCATTCCACCGGTGTGCCGCACCTCAAGGCCTTAATAGGGTAATATATGGCTTTTGCAGAGCAAATGTGTGTGTGCGTGCGTGCGTGTGTGTGTACGCAGTGTACTGTAACACGCTGTACGACAGCTAGCTGATCATCATTCATCTTTGTGCGAGTTCTCCAACTCTGTCCCCACAGATTGCAGATACAGATACAGGCTGCTTCATTTTGCTGAGCTTTCAACTTAAGTGGAGCAAAGCAGAAAGATTAATCCTGTGAAAACAACGATTTTTTTGGAAATTAAATGACAAGATGCAATTTTCCACCCCGCTGGCCTGGTACCACTGAGTTGGAGGCAGACGGCTGGGTGGGAGGTTGGGAGTGTGTTTGTGTGTGTGCATGGGATATATGAATAGGGTGGAGGAGAGAGGTGGGGGTCTGCTGGGAGAGAGCGGAGTGATTACTCTCATTCCCCAGTGGTAGCGGTATAAGTGGGGTGGGGGGGGGAGAACCCTCTGAGCTCTCAGCTCCCCTCTCAGTGCACCATCTGATTATTTCTCTACACAGCTAGGCTCTCAACACACACACACACACACACACACACACACACACACACACACACACACACACACACACACACACACACACACACACACACACACACACACACACACACACACACACACACACACACACACACACACACACACACACACACACACACACACACACACCAGCAGCCAGCAGTATGTAGGAACAACACTACAAAAAACAGCATAACGGAACACGAGACAAAACTACATCAACAGAACAGCCTGAGGACAGACTACGTACACCATTTCAACACTCATCACTCAGAAACTGCACATAACATAACACACCATCCCAATCCCAATCCCAACACACACAGCACACCATCTCAGCAACTCCACATACAAACACCACCACTATGACTACACATAGTGGTTGTGTCAATGGATCATGAGATGAATCTTACACACCATCTCTCTAACGACACACATAGGCCAGGCGAATCGTAACATTCCACTGCACTAATGTAGATGTGGACGTGTCGGTGGCTTTAAGACATGTTCCTTTACTCTCCCTTAGAACTCTTGGAACTTCAGGTTTGTCCAAATTCCAAATTCTTCCGAGGTCCAGACTTGCCCAGAGGTTCTCAGAACAGATCAAATAAAAGTGTATTGGTCGCATACACAGGTGAGAAGATGATTTACACAACATGCAAAAGATGCAAAATATTTTTTCTTGTGAAACAACAAGAAATAACACACAAAAACAGAAAACTTGAGCATGCATATGCTACCATCTCCTAACACTGCAGTAAAATACACAAATAATTCAAATCAAAATAAATTAAAAGTAAAATAAAGAAATAAAGAAACGTCGGAACGAACCTAATTAACTGTCACGTGTGCTCCCTCTCCAGCCTCTAGGTCACTAGGCTGCTCGTTATGGAAACCGGGGAGGTCTCAGTCGGCTCATCAGGCTCTCACGCCTCAGCCGGTTCGTCAGGTTTCTGCGCCTCAGTGGAGGCGACCGGTCCGCTCCTGATCCCCGGGATCGTCCCTGTGGTTGGCGTCCTGCGGCTGGAGCAGAAAGGGCCAGGAAGGGGGTATTGTCACATATGCTCTCTCTCCGGAGCTCTAGGTCGCGATGCTCCCGCGCCTCAGCTGGATCAACAGGTTCCAGCGTCTTAGCAGAGGTGACCGGTCCATTCCTGATCCATGGGATCTTCATCTTGGTCGACGTCCTGCGGCAGGAGCCGCACGTCAGGGAGGGGCTACTGTCATGTGTGCTCCCTTTCCAGACTCTAGGTCACCAGGCTGCTCGTTATGGCACACACCTGTCACCATCGTTATGTGCATTATGACACTCACCTCAATTCCATCACCTCCTTGATTACCTTCCCTATATATGTCACTCCCTTTGGTTCCTTCCCTATTTATGTCACTCCCTTTGGTTCCTCCCCTATTTATGTCACTCCCTTTGGTTCCTTCCCTATATATGTCACTCCCTTTGGTTCCTTCCCTATTTATGTCACTCCCTTTGGTTCCTTCCCTATATATGTCACTCCCTTTGGTTCCTTCCCTATATATGTCACTCCCTTTGGTTCCTTCCCTATATATATCACTCCCTTTGGTTCCTTCCCTATATATGTCACTCCCTTTGGTTCCTTCCCTATTTATGTCACTCCCTTTGGTTCCTTCCCTATATATGTCACTCCCTTTGGTTCCTTCCCTATATATATCACTCCCTTTGGTTCCTTCCCTATATATGTCACTCCCTTTGGTTCCTTCCCTATTTATGTCACTCCCTTTGGTTCCTTCCCTATTTATGTCACTCCCTTTGGTTCCTTCCCTATTTATGTCACTCCCTTTGGTTCCTTCCCTATATATGTCACTCCCTTTGGTTCCTTCCCTATTTATGTCACTCCCTTTGGTTCCTTCCCTATTTATGTCACTCCCTTTGGTTCCTTCCCCAGGCGTCATTGTTTCTCTTTCTGTGTCATGTCTGTGTACTGTCCGAGTTTATTGTTTTGTATTATGTTCCGTTAATTTACGAAAACACTCACTGAACTTGCTTCACAACTCTCAGCGCACATTGCTACATTAACAACCCCAAAATAATTGTAAAATCCAAATGCAATTATTATGTATATACAGTGGCTTGCGAAAGTATTCACCCCCTTGGCATTTTTCCTATTTTGTTGCCTTACAACCTGGAATTAAAATTGATTATTTTGGGGGGGTTGTATCATTTGATTGACACAACATGCCTACCACTTTGAAGAAATAACATGTTTGTTATATTTTTCTTTGAGCAATGGCTTATTTTCTGGTCACTGTCGTAAAGCCCAGCTCTGTGGAGTGTACTGCTTAAAGTAGTCCTATGAACAGATACTCCAATCTCCGCTGTGGAGCTTTGCAGCTCCTTCAGGGATATCTTTGGTCTCTTTGTTGCCTCTCTGATTAATTCCCTCCTTTAGTGTTCGCCAAAAGGCATGTGGGTGACTCCCAAAACATATGAAAGAAGGTACTCTGGTCAGATGAGACTAAAATTGAGCTTTTTGGCCATCAAGGAAAATGTCTGGTGCAAACCCAATACCTCTCATCACCCCAAGAATACCATCCCGACAGTAAAGCATGGTGGTGGTAGCATCATGCTGCAGGGATGTTTTTCAGAATTTATAGAATGATGGATGGTGCTAAATACAGGGAAATTCTTGAGGGAAACCTGTTTCAGTCTTCCAGAGATTTGAGACTGGGATGGAGGTTCACCTTCCAGCAGGACAATGACCCTAAGCATACTGCTAAAGCAACACTTGAGTGGTTTAACCTGTTGCGACGAGCCATCCCGGATCCGGGATCGTGAATACAGCCTCAAGCTCATTACCATAACGCAACGTTAACTATTCATGAAAATCGCAAATGAAATGAAATCAATATGCTAGCTCTCAAGCTTAGATTTTTGTTAACAACACTGTCATCTCAGATTTTCAAAATATGCTTCTCAACCATTGCAAAACAAGCATTTGTGTAACACTATTGATAGCCTAGCATAGTATTATGCCTGACATTCAGCAAGCAACATTTTCACAAAAAACAGAAAAACATACAAATAAAATCATTTACATTTGAAGAACTTCAGATGTTTTCAATGAGGAGACTCTCAGTTAGATAGCAAATGTTCCGTTTTTACAAAAATATTATTTGTTTAGGACAAATCGCTCCGTTTTCTGCGTCACGTTTAGCTACGAAAGAAACCTGTATCCAGGATTGTGTAAATCTATCCGCAAGCTCATTAGCATAACGCAACGTTAAAACATTCATGAAAATCGCAAATGAAATGAAATAAATCTATTTGCTCTCAAGCTTAGCCTTTTGTTAACAACACTGTCATCTCAGATTTTCAAAAATATGCTTCTCAACCATTGCAAAACAAGCATTTGTGTAACACTATTGATAGCCTAGCATAGTATTATGCCTGACATGCCTGACATTCAGCAAGCAACATTTTCACAAAAAACAGAAAAACATTCAAATAAAATAATTTACCTTTGAAGAACTTTGAAGAACTTCAGATGTTTTCAATGAGGAGACTCTCAGTTAGATTGCAAATGTTCAGTTTTTACAAAAAGATGATTTGTGTTGACAAATCGCTCCGTTTTCTCCATCACGTTTGGGTAAGAAAAAAAACGAAAATTAAGTCATTAAAACGAGAACTTTTTTCCAAATTAACTCCATAATATCGACAGAAACATGGCAAACCGATGTTTAGAATCAATCCTCAATGTGTTTTTCACATATCTATCGACGATAAATCCATCGTGGCAGTTGACTTTCTCCTCTGAAGAAATGGAATGCACATGGACCTAGAGATTACCCAATAATTTCGACACAGGACACCGGGCGGACCCCTGGTAAATGTAGTCTCTTATGGTCAATCTTCCAATGATATGCCTACAAATACGTCACAATGCTGCAGACATCTTGGACGAACGGCAGAGAGCATAAGCTCGTTCACGGCACATTCACAGCCATATAAGGAGACGATAGAAAAACAGAGCTTCAAAAATTCTGCTCATTTCCTGTTTGAGTTTCCTCTTGGTTTTGCCTGTAGCATGAGTTCCGTGGCACTCACAGATAATATCTTTGCAGTTTTAAAAACGTCAGAGTGTTTTCTTTCCAAAGCCCGCCAATTATATGCATAGTCGAGCATCTTTTCGTGACAAAATATTGCGCTTAAAACGGGCACGTTTTTTTTATCCAATAATGACATAGCGCCCCCATAGGTTGAAGAGGTTAAGAGAAAACATTTAAATGTCTTAGATTGGCCTAGTCAAATCTCAGACCTCAATCCAATTGAGAATCTGGGGTATGACTTAAAGATTGCTTTACACAGAACCCATCTAACTTGAAGGAGCTGGAGCAGTTTTGCCTTGAAGAATGGGCAAAAATCCCAGTGGCTAGATGTGCAAAGCTTATAGAGACATACCCCAAGAGACTTGCAGCTGTAATTGCTGCAAAAGGTGGCTCTACAAAGTATTGCCTTTGGGGGGTTTAATAGTTATGCACGCTCAAGTTCTCTGTTTTTTTGTGTTGTTTCTTGTTTGTTTCACAATAAGAAATATTTATATATGCATCTTCAAAGTGGTAGGCATGTTGTGTAAATCAAATGATAACCCCCCCCCCCAAAAAAAAAAATCAATTTTAATTCCAGGTTGTAAGACAACAAAATAGGAAAAATGCCAAGGGGGGTGAATACCTTCGCAAGCCACTGTACCAGTTGAATCAGTTGTTTGTGTTTGTGTAGGGCTGGAGCAAAGGTATGCAAACTAGTAGATCCAGTAGGAGGAGGGTTAACCAGCCCTAATCTACAATGCAGTATGTAGCCTACATACAGTACACAGGTAACTGTCAAAATAAAGGAAACACCTTTATGTGTGTGTGTGTGTGTGTGTGTGTGTGTGTGTGTGTGTGTGTGTGTGTGTGTGTGTGTGTGTGTGTGTGTGTGTGTGTGTGTGTGTGTGTGTGTGTGTGTTTGGTGAAAGGCCACACCTTGCAGTGTGCACTTCTATAATGAGGACCCACTCTGATGAATCAGCCCAGCCTTGGTCAGGTTAGACTGCCTCCCCAAATACCCCCTGTCTTCTTCTGAGAAGACTTCTGACCTCTAACCTCTGACCTAGGTGTCTGGGAAAAGGGCGGGGAAAGAGTAGAAGGTAGTGGAAATGCTGAGGAGTGCAGAGAACTGGGGCAGGAGAGGAGAGGAATGTTTCTGACTGACCAAAATCATCGGAGCGTTTTTTTGTGTTAGGTTCCTGACATTCTGTGGCCTTTCCCAGGGATTTTTCTGTTTCCCAGTTAAAACTTGATTGATCTGAGTGGAGCAGAACTCACAAATCACAGCGATCTTTTTTATCTTCTTGAAAGATATGTTGCAGGTAGCTAGCTGTTAACACATGCACCAATTACTCTAATATCTCTCTCTTACTCTTTCTCTTCTTCATCCCTTCATGGTGTAAAAAGTGAGACGCCACGGCCTGCAGAACAAAACAGAAAGGGAAATTGGTCCCTTGGAGGCCCTCCTGGCCTCGTTACTGCCTCACTCAGAGCCAGACACACACGACACACACACACACCTTGAACCTCAAACAAATGACCGGATTTATGCTACTCCGCTTCAGGAGTTGTTGCCAGATTTGTCTTAGGTTTGTTCCCATTGCCAAGGGAATAATGTCTCCCCCTGACTTCCTCCGTGTGCCCAGAACACTGCCAGCTTACACTGTTGCCAAGGTGATGACTGGATATGGTGTGTGTATGTGTGTGTGTGTGTGTGTGCATACGTGCGCGAGTGCATGCATGTGTGTGTGTTGCTGCCAAGGTGATGACTGTATATGGTTGTTCATGAGGGCCAGACAGGCAGAAGTAAGGCAGTATTGACTGCTAGGCTCTGTCTAGTCCACTATGTTCCACTCAGCCCAGGGACTGGTCCTGATGATGTACTGTACACTATACACTATGGTCTGGGGAATTGACTGTGGACGTTATTAGAGGGTGTGCAGAGATTGGTGGGAGACCGATGAGCACACAGACTAGAGCAGACCATATAGGGGCGGCAGGGTAGCCTAGTGGTTAGAGCGTTGGACAAGTAACCGGAAGGTTGCAAGTTCAAACCCCTGAGCTGACAAGGTACAAATCTGTCGTTCTGCCCCTGAACAGGCAGTTAACCCACTGTTTCTAGGCCGTCATTGAAAATAAGAATTTGTTCTTAACTGACTTGCCTAGTTAAATAAAGGTAAAATGTAAAAAAAATCGAGATGAATCAACAATACCGTAGATTGTGTGTGTGTGACTCCACTCCCCCATCCCTCTAACACCACTATGAGAGAACCGCCACTTCAGTTCTAAAAACACGACAGAGGGATATGCTAACTAGCCGGACTGTGGAAAGTGTGTATTATTGTCCAAGTGCATGGTCTTTTAAAGACTGGCTTTAAGACTCTTAGATTTGTCTCTGTGTTTCATTTTATAGTGTATCTATCTATCTACTGCCTTGTATAACGTTACTGGAGCAATAATGGACAAGTGCATTGCTAAACTGCACTGCAATGCATAGATTCATAGAACCTGAAATACGTGGCAGTTGGTGTGCTTGGTATACATACTGTACCTATTTGTTGAAGTATGAATAATGATGGAATTAAGTGTGTGTGTCTGAACGGTCATCATAAAGCGACTGCATGAGAGTGCTCAGCCAAGCAGCCTTATGAAAAATGCAACAGCACAGAGTGGAAAAATCAGTGTTTCTTTACGATGTCCCATTGAGACTGTCTCTCTGTGTAGCTTCAAATTACTGTGTTAGTTCAACCTTCCTCCACAGGTTCTGCCTGCTCTTCTCTTCTGTGATCTCTATCCAGGGTTGGATAGGTTACTTTCTAAATGTAATTTGTTGCAGTTGTTAGTTACCTGTCCAAAATTGTAATCAGTATTGTAATTCTTGGATTACCCAAACTCAGGAACGTAATCTGATTGTTTTCAATTACTTTCCATTTAAGAGGCATTAGGAGAAGACACTTGCATTTGGTGTGTCATCATAGTGGTTTCTGACTTGTGGTCAGACTCATTCAGGTGGAAAAATGTTTAACTGGTGACTCTTTTCAATGCTGAATTGAATGTCATTGAGAAAACAGAAAGGTGTCATTATGTTTTTTTGTTCGTTTAAGTAATCCAAGATATAATTATCTAGTTTCTCAAAAGTATCTGTAATCTGATTACAATATTTTTGATGGTAAAGTAATTGATTACAGTTAAAAAAAATTGTAGTTGTATTACATGTAATCAACCTGTCTATCTATAATGATGAGGGTTACATGTAACCCTACTGCAAATACCAGCACCACTTTCCCTGAACCCCAAATCAACACCCAGCCCCTGCCCCCTAGGCACAGAGTAGATACGAGATTATTGGATAGGTATAAGCATAATGATTGCTCCATCTTGCTTTCTAACAGGCCAGTCGGAATTATCTCCATATTTCCTTTAGCAACGCAATCCTCTCAGATCTACACAACAGAAGGGGTTACGTTTGGATATGTTAACAGTCTCTCTCCCGTTACCCTGCCTCGCGGGAAGGTCCTCTTCATATCAAAACCTGTCATTATGGTCTGGCCAGGGAAAGGAAGATCAGCAAACTCTGTATAATTGGGTCGAAGCCGGAGGTTCCCCTGCAGCCTCCTATGTCTTTGACAAAAATAACATAAATAAAAGAAGGCATGATGAGAGAGAGGTAGAGGGATGGAGAAAGAGAGAGAGAGAGAGAGAGAGAT
The DNA here is from genome assembly GCF_023373465.1 of Oncorhynchus keta. Taxonomy (NCBI): domain Eukaryota; kingdom Metazoa; phylum Chordata; class Actinopteri; order Salmoniformes; family Salmonidae; genus Oncorhynchus; species Oncorhynchus keta. Next base: position 70,979,819 of record NC_068454.1, on the reverse strand, counting down.
GGCGACAATGACAGCCTAGCTGTGGCCATAAGCAGGTTGGAGAAGAACGGGGGTTATGAACGGCATGAAAGACATTGGCTGCAGCAATTACATGCATATCAATACCTGAACCCTGCAAGGTAAACAATGACTCTTAACTAGTTTTAATTAAGATGAATGATGGTCCCTGACAGTGATGATGGAGTCTGTGGTCTGATTACAGCAGCCAGCCGCAGAAACACCTTGTAACACCGACCTTAACTAGCCTGGAGGGAGGCGCTCACTAAGGACATGACCTCGCTGTTCACAGGGGTGGATGGGTTAGGGAGGGGCTGAGAGGAGGGAGTGAGAGGCAGGGGAGGGGAGGTAGTGGGCGACAGGGGTGGGGTGGTGGATCTTTAACATACACTCATTTCATTTAACTGTCCTTCCCAATACAGCCATGAGATCACACACAGAGACGATGTGTCATAGATAGCAGGAATCAAGTTAGGATCAAACAGGTGCACACTTACTAAAGGCCGCCCGTGACGACAGCCTTTTCTTTTTGAGTAAAAGAGTGGGAGCGTGTTGCAGATGTAGCAGAGGTGTGTGTCTGTGTGTATCTACATACTTCATCCAGTTTAAGTGTTTTAGTGAGTCACAGGGAACCAAGGTGCGACAGTCTTCCTCCCTGTAGCCTTCAAGTTCAAGTTTCAGTGCTATCAAAGCGCCTGCAGGGCTTGTGTGTGAATACGGCTGAGTTTACAGTTCTACACCTATTATCTGCTTCAGTGGGAACACAATTATAAACAGGAGCAGGGAGGATAGACTGTAGGGGAAACAAGACAGATGGAACAGTAAACACAGGCACATAGATTCTACTCCTGACTGACACATCCCACTGGGCACAGACCTCACTTCAACGTCTATTCCACGTTTGATCAATGTAATTTCTTTGAAACAGAACATTTTATTGAAGTCCCCAGTGGGATTGAACACAACGAAACAGCATTGGCTCTGGGTATTCTATAGAATATAGAATATAGAGAGTCAGTCAGTATTAATGCCGTTTTCCATTATACAGTTCTGCTTTATCAAACAGCTAGAGTCAAAGTTATTTAACTTGATGAAGAATGTAATAGTAACAATTCATTCTACAACTCTGATAACAATCCCAGAGATACAGTGAATTCAGAAAGTATCCAGACCCCTTGACTTTTTCCACATTTTGTTATGTTACAGCCTAATTCTAAAATTGATGAATTCGTTTTTTTCCCCTCATCAATCTACACACAGTACTCCATAATGACAATGCAAAAACAGGTTTTTAGACATTTTTGCAAAACATTAAACTGAAATATCACATTTACATATGTAACTATTCAGACCCATTACTCAGTATTTTGTTGAAGCCCCTTTGTCAGTGATTACAGCCTAGAGTCTTCTTGGGTATGACAAGCTTGGCACACCAGTATTTGGGGAGTTTCTCCCATTCTTCTCTGCAGATCCTCTCAAGCTCTGTCAGGTTGGATGGGGAGCGTCGCTTCCCCAGCTATTTTCAGGTCTGTCCAGAGATGATCGATTGGGTTCAAGTCCAGGCTCTGGCTGGGCCACTCAAGGACATTCGGAGACTTGTACCGAAGCCCCTCTTGCCTTATTTTGCAAGGTGAACCTTCACCCCAATCTGAGGTCCTGAGCAATCTGGAGCAGGTTTTCATCATGGATCTCTCTGTACTTTGCTCCGTTCATCTTTCCCTCAATGCTGACTAGTCTCCCAGTCCCTGCCGCTGATAAACATTCCCACAGGATGATGCTGCCACCACCATGCTTTATTTTAGGGATGGTGCCAGGTTTCCTCCAGACGTGACGCTTGGCATTCAGGCCAAAGTGTTCAATCTTGGTTTCATTATACCAGAGAATCTTGTTTCTCATGGTCTGAGAGTCCGTTAGGTGCCTTTTGGCAAACTCCAAGCAGGCTGTCATGTGCCTCTTACTGTGGAGTGGCTTCTGTCTGGTCACACTACCATAAAGGCTTGGTTGGTGGAGTGCTGCAGAGGTGGTTGTCCTTCTGGAAGGTTCTCCCATCTCCACAGAGGAACTCTGGAGTTCTGTCAGACCATCGGGTTCTTGGTCACCTCCCTGACCAAGGCCCTTTTCCCCTGGTTGCTCAGTCTGGCCGGGCAACCAGCTCTAGGAAGAGTCTGGGTGGTTCCAAACTTCTGCTTTTTTAAGAACGACCGCTGTGTTCTTGGTGACCTTCAATGCTGCAGAAATGTTTTGGTACCCTTCCCCAGACCTGTTTCTCTACACAATCCTGTCTCGGAGCCACCTGATGGCTTGGTTTTTGCTGAAATGCACTGTCAAGTGTCGGACCTTATACAGACAGGTGTGTATCTTTCCAAATCATGTCTAATCTATTTAATTGACCATAGGTGGACTCCAATCAAGTTGTAGAAGCATCTCAATGATGATCAATGAAAACAGGATAAACCTCAACTCAATTTCGAGTTTCATAGCGAAAGGTCTGAATTAGAGGTCGACCGATTAATCAGCATGGCCGATTAATTAGTGCTGATTTCAAGATTTCATTACAATCGGTAACCGGCCGTTTTGGCTGCCGATTATGGCCGATTACATTGCAATCCATGAGGAAACTGCGTGGCAGACTGACCCCCTGTTACGCAAGTGCAGCGTCAAAAGGACCTTGTGGCTGCAAGGAGCCAAGATAAGTTGCTAGCTAGCATTAAACTTAGAAAAACAATTAATCTTCACATAATCACTAGTTAACTACACATGGTTGATGATATTACTAGGTTAACTAGCTTGTCATGCGTTGCATATAATCAATGCGGTGCCTGTTAATTTATCATCGAATCACAGCCTACTTCAACTTTCGCCAAACGGGTGATGATTTAACAAAAGCACATTCGTGAAAAAAGCACAATCGTTGCACAAATGTACCTAACCATAAACATCAATGCCTTTCTTAAAATCAATACACAGAAGTATATATTTTTAAACCTGCATAATTAGTTAAAATAAATGCATGTCAGCAGGCAATATTAACTTGGGAAATTGTGTCACTTCTCTTGCATTCAGTGCACGCATAGTCATGGTATATGCAACAGCCTTGGCTGTAGTCTCATTGTGGTCTGTGTTTCTTCCTAACAAAAATAGTAATTAATATGCCAGAATTGTACATAATTATGACATAACATTGAAGGTTGTGCAATGTAACAGCAATATTTAGACTTAGGGTTGCCACCCGTTCGATAAAATACGTAACGGTTCCGTATTTTACTGAGAGAAATGTTTTTTTCTTCGAAATTATAGTTTCCGGATTTCACCATATTAATGACCAATGGCTCATATTTCTGTGTTTATTATATTATAATGAAGTATATTATTTGATATTTGATAGAGCAGTCTGACTGAGCGGCGGTAGGCAGCAGCAGGCTTGTAAGCATTCATTCAAACAGCACTTTACTGAATTTGTCAGCAGCTGTTAGCAATGCTTGAAGCACAGAGCTGTTTATGACTTCAAGCCTATCAGCTCCCGAGATTAGGCTGGCAATACTAAAAGTGCCTATAAGAACATCCAATAGTCAAAGGTATATGAAATACAAACGGTATAGAGAGAAATAGTCAACGTGCCATAATTCCTATAATAACTACAACCTAAAACGTCTTAACTGGGAATATTGAAGAACTGGGAATATTGAACCACCAGCTTTCATATGTTCTCATGTTCTGAGCAAGGAACTTAAATGTTTGCTTTTTTACATGGCACATATTGCACTTTTACTTTCTTTTCCAACACTGTGTTTTTGCATTATTTAAATCAAATTGAACATGTTTCATTATTTATTTGAGACTAAATAGATGTTATCTACATGCTATATAAAGTTAAAAATAAAAGTTTTCATTGTTCGTTCAATATTGATGTAATTTTCATTATTACAAATATATATAAAAAAAATCGGTATTGACATTCAAAAATCATAATCGGTCGACCTCTTGTCTGAATGCATTTTCTAAACAAAACGTTTTTCATTTGTCATTATGGGGTATTGTGTATAGATTGATGACGAAAACAAATAATTTAATCAATTTTAGAATAAAGCTGTAACGTAACAAAATGTGGAAAAAGTCAAGCGGTCTGAATAGTTTCCGAAGGCACTGTATTAACTATTTTCCAGATAATACTTACCTCAAGTGTGTACTTCATATACTTTATATGTAAAAACCACATCAAAGGAATTTGAACTTTTCACATCGATTTAATTTCATTAATTATTTATGTCCTTGTTATTTTCTCTGCTTGTATTGTATTGATCTGTTTTAATTGAGGTGAAGGCTGCTGGTTGTGGTTTTGTGGAGTCCAGTGGCTTCGCAATGCTGATGTCTTGCTGAGACCTTTAGAAAGTTGAGGCATGTGAACAGACATGTCAATGAATTATTCACTGTAGTTGACTGGCTGAGCCGCTCCAGTGGTCTTTACTAATGAATGAATCTTCTGATGTTTGAGACCAGGGCCTGGATGGCCTGGCTTCATCAAGAACACACAGCGTAAACAGCCAGATTAACCGACAGGTTCAACAATCACCCAACAACACAAACATAAACCACTCTGGGATGTTTAGAGTACAAAGCTCCAGCCAAGTTGAAGCCAAGGAGGGCACAGAGACTTACTGAGAGTGTTTACGCTTTGGCTCCTTGACTTATTCATTTCAGCTTTTAGTGCAGCAAAGGGCCTCAACAGTCTATCTCTAGTGAACTCTGTTCAGGGTGTTTTTCTTGACGTTGTTCCAGGTGAAACAGCTGTATAACAGGACGCCGCAATTTTTTTCAGCCCCTGCAGTAAATCCATAAGGACATAACGGACATTAGGTTGACGTTTGTTGATTGTCTTATAACCGTCACAATGTGTACAACCATGTCCAACTGTCACCCAATGCTTGGTACTTTGCCAACGTCGGAGCACCATTGGCTAATCTGGCTAACGGCGGTATTCTGCCCGTGTGACTGCAAAACAACACTGGCTCAATGTCAACTCTTTAAGGACCGTATTAGCAGCCGCAAGGCTTAACCAAAACATCAGCTTGTGTGATGATGAGATGAAGGATTGGGCTGCTGTTCATAAATCTATGTTAACAAGGTCATCTTCTGGACATATAAGTAAAGCTTCTAATTGATGTAGTGGCTGATGCGCTGTAGCATCACTAACGCGGCAGCCGTAACGGGGTCAAAAAGAGTTATTCAGAAAGACATCTTCAACAGAGCTGTCACTTCTCTAATCACCTGGCCTTTAGCCGTTCCCCTACAGGACCGTATTACAGACCAATACGCCCTGATTATCAGCTGGATATATCCTTCAGAAAGGTTGACGGATGATCAACAGCTTTCTGACCTTATCACGAAGAAGATCCTCTCAATAAAATACAAAGAAATCTAAATCTGTTCAGATTGCTTCCTTCCCTGAGGAAGTTGAACAAGACCAATCAGTGTGAATTTATTGAAATGTAACCACATGGTGGGTTGAAAAGGACATGCATATAAATGTTGTTTATTCCTTCTCTCTGTAGTATATGAATTAAGGCCCATCGAGGAAGGTTGTATATGAATTAAGGCCCATCGAGGAAGGTTGTATATGAATTAAGGCCCATCGAGGAAGGTCGTATATGAATTAAGGCCCATCGAGGAAGGTCGTATATGAATTAAGGCCCATCGAGGAAGGTAGTATATGAATTAAGGCCCATCGAGGAAGGTCGTATATGAATTAAGGCCCATCGAGGAAGGTCGTATATGAATTAAGGCCCATCGAGGAAGGTCGTATATGAATTAAGGCCCATCGAGGAAGGTTGTATATGAATTAAGGCCCATCGAGGAAGGTCGTATATGAATTAAGGCCCATCGAGGAAGGTTGTATATGAATTAAGGCCCATCGAGGAAGGTTGTATATGAATTAAGGCCCATCGAGGAAGTATATGAATTAAGGCCCATCGAGGAAGGTTGTATGAATTAAGGCCCATCGAGGTTGGAAGGTCGAGGAAGGTATATGAATTAAGGCCCATCGAGGAAGGTTGTATATGAATTAAGGCCCATCGAGGAAGGTTGTATATGAATTAAGGCCCATCGAGGAAGGTTGTATATGAATTAAGGCCCATCGAGGAAGGTTGTATATGAATTAAGGCCCATCGAGGAAGGTTGTATATGAATTAAGGCCCATCGAGGAAGGTCGTATATGAATTAAGGCCCATCGAGGAAGGTTGTATATGAATTAAGGCCCATCGAGGAAGGTGCTGTAGGTTTTCTCTAATCAGGTGGATTATCTGTACGAGCCAAACAAATAGTATTGGCTTTTTGGATTAGGTGTGTGTGTGTTTATTGGTGTATCTGTGTGTGTGGTTGTGTGTGTGCCTGCGTGAGCGTGCGTGTGTGGTCTCATTTCTGTGAATAAAACAGAGGTGGGGATAGGAAGAATTGATGCTTCTCTAATCCTATTGAACATGTATTGGTTAATAAGAGAGACCTAGTTCTTCCTGGCCATCTGGGCAGGGAAGAGATGGACTGCAGTTCAGACCCTCTTCCATGTACGTATGAGGGCTGTATGGATTTTTCACTGTGTCTACTATCTCTCCCTCACTCCTTCACTCTCTGTCTACTTGTCTCTATCTCTCTCTTTCTCCTTCACTCTCTACTCTTCTCTCTCTCTCTCTCTCTCTCTCTCTCTCTCTCTCTCTCTCTCTCTCTCTCTCTCTCTCTCTCTCTCTCTCTCAAAAAGTTAATAGCCCTGTAGCAGAGGACACGGTATGATATCTGTCAGGTCTCTCCTCTCCCTCTCTCGTGTTCTCACCCTCTCTCTTACTCTCTTCCCCTCTCCCATCTCTCTCTTGTTCTCTTTCTCTCTCTTTCTCCTCTCTTTCTCTCTCTCTCCAGCTGACCTGGAGACTGAACACTCATTCAATTGGCAGGCCCTGTGTTAAAAATGTTAAATGTTAAAACAACACAGATTCTTTATTCTAATGCTTCCCTCCCACGGCTGATGTGCCCTGTGTGTGTGGGGTGAAAATTACAGCCATTACCAGCAACGTCGCTGACCGAACACGCCTGGGAGGCCTCTCTCTGTTCCCACCAGACCTCCACCCTCCAGCCTCTCTCCATCCCCATCCCAACACTCCACCCGATCTCCCCCCACCAAATGAACGGCGTAATATGAAACAGTAACTGAATTCCAAATGTATCCCGAGCCGTCCGTAACAGAATGAAATTGATGTGTTGAATGCTAAGCTCTGCATCAAAGCATGACGATAATGGCCTGGTGTTTTACGAGCCTGGTCGTCTCGACAGCCATCCCTCCCCCCCTCACTCCCCGTCTCCCCCTCCTCACCCCCACCCCGCGCTCCCTTAATCTTACCTTAGCCCGGAGCTCAAATAAATCCCGGCTGCTGTGAACTCTATGGTAATAGAACTGCTTTTCTAAGTATTGATCATTTTTCTAAATGTCACTCATTGTGTGGCCCCTTGTGTCTGTACTACAGGCTGTTCCAACAGGCTGGAGGGATCGGAGCTTTACTGCAGACATGACACGTGACTGACGGCATGTGTGTGTGTACTATTGTGTTAACATTCACTCACTCCTACATAAACATGCATATACTGTATAAGCAAGCACACAGCAAGCACACACAAATAGACAGTCACATGGACATGAGCACACACACATATACACACATATACACAAACACACACATATTGTGGTTAGATTAACGACGTTGTTACCCCTCACAAATATCATTCTATTCTGTGATAGTTTGTAGCTTTCTGCAGTAAAGACTACAGTTGCTCCTCCCTTTCTTGAAACTCTGACATACTTTTACATTACCAACGTAGTGGAGTTCTCTGCTTGTGAGTACTGGCTGCTGTTCAGTGTAATCAATAGGAGGACATGCTCTCACAGACACTGGGGTGAAGTGATTGAAGTGGATCACAGCAGCATATTTTGTGAGTTCCTGCTTCATCCTCTGATGTAAAGGCTATTCACTACCTGTAAACTGCTGGCTGATATGAGAGAGAGAGAGAGAGAGAGAGAGAGAGAGAGAGAGAGAGAGAGAGAGAGAGAGAGAGAGAGAGAGAGAGAGAGAGAGAAGAACAGAGCATTAGAGGAGAGGATCGGACTGATGGTGGAGGAGAGGTTGAGGGGGATGGAGGAGAGAGAGGGAGGGGGACGGAGGAGAGGTTGAGGGGGACGGAGAGAGGTTGAGGGGGAGGACAGAGAACAACCCACTAGAGAGGTGGCCACCCCCACAGAGAAGCCAGCAGAACAGCCCACCCCAGCACCTGACAAAAGTTTCGACACCACAGCAGAACAGTCCACACCAGACCCTGACCATAGAGAGACACCACAGCAGAACAGACAAATGAAGAACCACAAGCCCAGCGGGAGAGTCAGCCACCCTGATAGCCCTTCTGACAACCCCTCACACCCACTGAGGACAAACACAAGACACAGATTGTACTACTTATGGACTCAAATGGGAAATATATAGAAGAAAAAACTTTTTCCCAAACATAGTGTGACTCTGGTGTCCAAACACCCAGCGTGGACCTTCTGTCTGAGGAGTTCACCCAGCCACATAATAATACACACAGGCACAAAGACCTGAGAGCACAGCAGGAAAGCAACAGCACTGAGAGAGTGATTGAAAAGGCTTCTTCTACTTTCCCCAACGCACAAGTGGTTATCTCCACCCTGCTACCAGAAAAGACTTCCACCCTGCCACAATACAGCGGGTAAAGAGTATTTCCCGTGACTGTGCCTCAAAACCAAAGCCCACCACTCCACCCTGGACTTGAGCCTCTATGACCAGGTCCACCTCTACAAGGCAGCAGTGCCCAGAGGACCCGTATCCCCAACACTTCACACAGGAGAGAGACACCTCCCAGACCTGCAGGACCCCCCCCATAGAGGACCCACAAGAGGAATTACATTCACACCCAGGGAGAGAGACCAGCGAGACACCCTCCCAGACCTGCAGAGACCTAACATAGAGGACCCACGGAGCCCCCAGATCAGACCTATGCCACTCCTGCCCACCCCATGCACCCCACCCCGCAAAGAGGGCCTCAACAGCCACACATACGCCCAGGTAGTGAGCGGGCAAACAGTCCCAACCCCCACTCTCACACTCGCCCAAGCCAATAGCATGTACCAGATGCTCAGCAGGCTCTGCTCACACTTACTGGCCTGAGGAGACCAACAACATTGGACATTCTATGGAACAAAAAGCCTTCACTATATCATCCTGGAATATCCAAGGCCTGAGTCATCTGCCTTTGGCCTAAAGAGCAGAAACCCGGACTTCACCAAAGAAATCGGTAACACAGACATTGTCATCCTGCAAGAAACCTGGAGAGACGGACCCACTGGTTGCCCTCTAGGTTACAGAGAGCTGGTAGTCCCATCCACCAAACTACCAGGTGTGAAACAGGGAAGGGACTCAGGGGATTTGGTATAGAGCAGACCTAACTCACTCCATTAAATTAATCAAAACAGGAACATTCTACATTTGGCTAGAAATTCAAAAGGAAATTATCCTAACAGAGAAAAAGTGTGCTACCTATATCCCCCCACTAGAATCCCCATATTTTAATGAAGACAGCTTCTCCAGAAATCAATCATTTCCAGGCCCAGGGACATGTACTAGGGACCTAAATGCCAGAACCGGACAAGAACCTGACACCCTCAGCACACAGGGGAGATCTGCCTGGAGGTGACAGCATCCCCTCCACATATGCCCCCTAGGCACAACTATGACAACATAACCAACAAAAGGGAGAGCTCTGTCGCACGCTGGGTATGTACATAGAGAGGAGGGGAGAGGAGCTCATCTCTTGGAGTAGTAGAGACTACTTTATCACTGATAGCTCTCTTTTTCTTTGTTTCAACCACGAGGCTCAAAGCCCTGAGTAACTCTATAGGTGGAAGGAATGCAGTTTGGAAACCTCTAGGCAACCAAATTCTCCCTTTTAGACAATTTCCTCTCCACCTCTCTCTCCCTCTCAGCCATGACTCAGTCGGCTGAGATGTTTTCTGAAGACAAAAATAAATAGGAGAGTTTCTCTACAGTGTTTCTCTCAGTTTCTCTTCCTCTCTGATCTCCTCCATCCTGAGAGGCTTCTCAAAAACATCATTATTTTCTCTGTTACTTCAATCTCACTTATATCCACCACGGATACGTTTCTAATACAGTATGTCAGCTTGGAGCCCATCTAGGGTCAATACCGCCGTTGAGTCTCTGTTCACTGTTATGCCATCATGTACCTGGCTGGAGTAGGCCTGCGGAGAGGGTCATGGGAGATCGTCCTTACATATGAGTTATGTTTTCTCAGTATGATAGAAGGATAGATGTCCCCATAGACTTATAGTCATTGAGCCAACGACTGTCCATTTGAAAGCGTGTCTCGTCAGAAATATATAAAAATTGCATTACATTTTTGCTGCTAAATGAATATAGGTGGTGGTGGTCTAAACATGGTTGGTGTATGATTATGGTGACTATTAAATGTAGTCTCAGAGGCGTCGCCGTGAAATCAATGACTTTGAGAGAAACAATCCAAGCCGATGTGTGAATTGGTCATTTTCTTTGACTGTGATGTGAAGAGGTGTGGAACCCCCCCCTCCCCATCTGTAGTATTTTGAGAGCCAGAATGACAGTCATTTACAGGACAGGTTGGTGGTGTTTCTCTCATTGTCTGCACCACAGGCTATTCCACTGAGGTGAACAGCTTTCAGGGAAAGGACAGAAAACTACAATATAGTTACTGTTAGATGATAACTGCAGAGCTGTGAACTAAAAAGCCTCTCTGCCTCTGTTCTGCAAAGACAGAATAGTAAAAGGTGTCAAGTTGAAGGTGGCAAGTTAGGATGTGTGTCAGGAGGACCTCTCTGGTCAACCTACTCGGAAAGAACATATATTTTATATTTTTCTCAAATATGCCTCTCCCCCTCCTCTGTGGGTCTGTCCCTCTCCTCCCCTCTTATAGTCATCTGTCCATTTCTGTCCCTCTCCTCCTCTGTCCCCTGTCCCTCTCCTCCTCTGTCTCCCTCTGTCTTTGTCCCTCTCCTTCTCCGTCCCCTGTCCCTCTCCTCCCCTCTGTCCCCCTGTCCCTCTCCTCTGTCCCCCTGTCCCTCTCTCCTCTGTCCCCCTGTCCCTCTCCTCCTCTGTCCGTCTGTCCCTCTCCTCCTCATCCCTCTGTCCCCCTGTCCCCCTGTTCCTCCTCCTCTGTCCGTCTGTCCCTCTCCTCTGTCCCCCTGTCCTCCTCTGTCCCCCTGTCCCTCTCCTCCTCTGTCCCCCTGTCCCTCTCCTCCTCCTCTGTCCCTGTCCCCTGTCCCCCTGTCCCTCTCCTCCTCTGTCCCCCTGTCCCTCTCCTCCTCTGTCCCCCTGTCCCTCTCCTCCTCTGTCCCCCTGTCCCTCTCCTCCTCTGTCCCCTGTCCCTCTCCTCCTCCCCCCTGTCCCCCTGTCCCTCTCCTCCCTGTCCCTGTCCCTCCTCTGTCCCCCTGTCCCTCCTGTCCCTCTGTCCCTCTCCTCCTCTGTCCCCCTGTCCCTCTCCTCCTCTGTCCCCCTGTCCCTCTCCTCCTCTGTCCCCCTGTCCCTCTCCTCCTCTGTCCCTCTGTCCCTCTCCTCCTCTGTCCCCCTGTCCCTCTCCTCCTCTGTCCCCCTGTCCCCTCCTCCTCCTGTCCCCCTGTCCCTCTCCTCCTCTGTCCCCCTGTCCCTCTCCTCCTCTGTCCCCCTGTCCCTCTCCTCCTCCGTCCCCCTGTCCCTCTCCTCCTCTGTCCCCCTGTCCCTCTCCTCCTCTGTCCCCCTGTCCCTCTCCTCCTCTGTCCCCCTGTCCCTCTCCTCCTCCGTCCCCCTGTCCCTCTCCTCCTCTGTCCCCCTGTCCCTCTCCTCCTCTGTCCCCCTGTCCCTCTCCTCCTCTGTCCCCCTGTCCCTCTCCTCCTCTGTCCCCTGTCCCCCTGTCCCTCTCCTCCTCTGTCCCCCTGTCCCTCTCCTCCTCTGTCCCCCTGTCCCTCTCCTCCTCTGTCCCCCTGTCCCTCTCCTCCTCCGTCCCCCTGTCCCTCTCCTCCTCTGTCCCCCTGTCCCTTTCCTCCTCCCTGGTGAATATGTTAATGCATTATCACTTCATTAGAGTTGCATCAGTGTGATAAATGATCTGCTCCTTTCTCCCAAGACACCCCACGATCCCTGCTGGTGCTGCCTGATCTGGATCTAGTGTCCTGGGGCTGTAGAATGAGGTGGGGTAGGGTGGGGGTTGGAGGTGGGGGTGAGGTGATGGGTCTAGGCTTGGGGTCTGAGGGTAAGAAAGTGTTTTATTTCCTGTGTCACCTGTGTGTGTGTTTGTTTGTGTGCATGTGTGGTCCTCCTCCCACTCCCCCAGCCACCCTCCAGCCCTCTTGGCTGTCCCGACACACATCCTTATTCCCACAGACACTAGAATGAATCTCTGCCCTGTGGAGCCTGATGGAATGGTACATATGTATAGGACACTCTCCAGCCGGGCCTGATGGAATGGTACAAGTGCATTAAAGGTTTGTCTGGCAGATCAAAACCATCGGAGTGTGGGAGGAAGAGGGTGTCTGTGTGTGTATCTGTATGTGCGTGTGTGATTGTTTGCATGCGTGTGTTTGACCAGTGTTTCAGAGACTTCCAGCAGCAGAGCAGTGAGCAGACAGACAGGCTAAATCCTGGAGTGTTTGATGAATGAATGACGTCTGGAGGGGGCGGGCAGGGCAGTACAGTCAGGGGTCTGGACAGCTCACCAGGCCACTGAGAGACACATCACGCCTGGGTAGACCATAAAAGAGAGATGCAGGGTACCGGACACTGGGTCGGCCGGGCATGAGGTCAGGAAAGGGTCTACATTGTTGCTCCCTCCTGCGCCCCACCCTTTCAGCATCTCTGACTCAACATCAGTAATGTGATACTTGTTATGACTGTTATGATGGTCTGAGATGTAATGTTTGTGACACATATCATATTAAACATACATAAGTCAGAGCTGCTTCATTGATTTCTCACAGTAGATTTGGCAAATAAATCCCAGCACATTAAAGTTAATAGCCCTGTAGCAGAGAAGACAGTATGATCTCTCATCTCCCTCTCCCTCTCCCTCTCTCCCTGTCTTGTTCTCTCTCTCTCTCTCTCTCTCTCTCTCTCTCTCTCTCTCTCTCTCTCTCTCTCTCTCTCTCGCTCTCTTCCTCCATCTATCTGTCAATAAAATCACTACACATCCCCATTGGCACTGACATCATTTCAGCATCTACACCCTTAGAAAAAAATGTGCTATATAGAACAGAATGTTTTTATTTGGCTGCCCTCATTGAAGAATCCTTTCAAGAACCCTTTTTGGTTCGAGGTAGAAACCTTTTGGGTTAGAGGTAGAACACTTTTGGGTTCCATGTAGGATCCTTTCCACAGAGGATTCTATATGGAACCCAGAAGGGTTTTACGTGGAACCAAAAACGGTTCTACCTGGAACCCATAAGTGTTCTCCTATGGGGATAACCGAAGAACCCTTTCGGAACCCTTTTTTCTAAGATTGAAGTTTTGATTGACATGAGTTATTAACTAAAGTAAATTCAACATGAAATCAACAAAAAATGTCACCATGTCATTGGATTTAGGTTAAACGTTGGGTGAGAAAAAGACACAATTCCCTTGATTCAATGTCATCACATATCTTGTGATCCCAGTGTACACACATGCTACTGGGTGGTGTAGCACAACAGCAGGCATAATATTGACCTGTGAAGCCACTCTTAACAAACCGTTCAGAATAATCGATAAACACTGCAATTCATTTAAAAAAATGTCCCCCAGAAAACAGTGTCACACGTTCAGTCATGGACGGAGGATGTTTGAATGGGATCCAGCAGCTGTAATTTGAACACTGCCGCGGCGTCTCAGCATCTTCCTTTTTACAGGCATCAGATGGCCATTTAAAGTCGTGAGCAATAAAGTGCTGGAGGACATTAATCGGGAGGAACAAGCCACCCAGCTCACATCTGCTTTGAGTTGCCATGTTGGAGCATAGAGCTGGAACTGTCTGTCTACCTGACTGTCTGTCACTGCCAGAGAGAGCGAGAGAGGACAGAGAGACAGAGGGAGAGAGAGAGAGAGAGAGGGAGAGAAAGAGAGACAGCATTCCCTCCCCCATATGCCCCCTAGGCACAACTGTGTTAACATAACTGACAAAAACGGGTCACAACTCCTGCAGCTCTGTCGCACGCTGGGTATGTACATAGTCAATGGTAGGCTTCGAGGGGATTCCTATGGTAGATACACCTAAAGGTCATCTCTTGGCAGTATTACTGTAGACTACGTTATCACTGACCTCAACCCAGAGTCTCTCAGAGCGTTCACAGTCAGCCCACTGACACCCCTATCAGACCACAGCAAAATCACTGTCTACTTGAACAGAGCAATACTCAATCATGGGGCATCAAAGCCAAAGGAACTGAGTAATATTAGGAAATGCTATAGATGGAAGGAATGTAGTTTGGAAACCTACCAAAAAATGTGGCAACAACAAATTCAATCCCTTTTAGACAACTTCCTGGACAAAACATTCCACTGTAATAGTGAAGGTGCAAACTTGGTAGTAGAAAATCTGAACAGTATATCTAACCTCTCAGCTTCCCTATCAAATCTAAAAATCTCAAATAGAAAACTGAAGAAAATGAACAAATGGTTTGATGAAGAATGCAAAAATCTAAGAAAGAAATTGAGAAACCTGTCCAACCAAAAATATAGAGACCCAGAAAACCTGAGTCTACGCCTTCACTATGGTGAATCACTAAAACAATACAGAAATACACTACGGAAAAAGAAGGAACAGCACGTCAGAAATCAGCTCAATGTAATTGATGAATCCATAGACTCTAACCATTTCTGGGAAAATTGGAAAACACTAAGCAAACAACAACACAAAGAATTATCTATCCAAAAATGGAGATGTATGGATAAACCACTTCTCCAATCTTTTTGGCTTTATAACAAAGAACAAACAGCAAAACATATACATGATCAAATACAAAATCTTAGAATCAACCATTAAAGACTACCAGAACCCACTGGATTGTCAAATTACCTTGATTGAACTACAGGACAAAATAAAAACCCTCCAATCCAAAAATGCCTGTGGTGTTGAAATGATCAAATATACAGACAACAAATTCCAATTGGCTATATGAAAATGGTTAACATCATCCTTAGCTCTGGCATCTTCCCCCAATATTTGGAATCAAGCACTGATCACCCCAATCTACAAAAGTGAAGACACATTTTACCCCAATTACTACTGTAGGATATGCGTCAACAGCAACCTTGGGAAAATCCTCTGCATTATCATTAATAGCAGACTTGTACATTTCCTCAGTGAAAACAATGTACTGAGCAAATGTCAAATTGGCTTTTTACCAAATGATCGTACGACAGACCACGTATTCAACCTTCACACCCTAAATGGCAAACATACAAACCAAAACAAAGGCAAAGTCTTCTCATGCTTTGTTGATTTCAAAAAAGCCTTCGACTCAATTTGGCATGAGGGTCTGCTATACAAATTGATGGAAAGTGATTTCGGGGGAAGAACATATGACATTTTAAAATCCATGTACACAAACAATAAGTGTGCGGTTAAAAAACACACATTTCTTCCCACAGGGCCGTGGGGTGAGACAGGGATGCAGCTTAAGCCCCACCCACTTCAACATATATATCAACGAATTGGCAAGGGCATTAGAATAGTATGCAGCACCCGGCCTCACCCTACTAGAATCTGACGTCAAATGTCTACTGTTTGCTGATGATCTGGTGCTTCTGTCACCAACCAAGGAGGGCCTACAGCAGTACCTAGATCTTCTGCACAGATTCTGCCAGACCTGGGCCCTGACAGTAAATCTCAGTAAGACCAAAACAATGGTGTTCCAAAAAAGGTCCAGCTGCCAGGACCACAAATAAAAATTCCATCTAGACACCATTGCCCTAGAGCACACACAAAACTATACATACCTTGGCCTAAACATCAGCGCCACAGGTAACTTCCACAAAGCTGTGAATGATCTGAGAAACAAGGCAAGAAGGGCATTCTATGCCATCAAAAGGAACATAACATTTGACATACCAATTAGGATCTGTCTAAAAATACTTTAATCAGTTAAAGAACCCATTGCCCTTTATGGTTGTGAGGTCTGGGGTCTGCTCACCAAACAATGACAACATGGAACAAACATCAAATGGAGACTCTGCGTGCAGAATTCTGCAAAAATATCCCCAGTGTACAATGTAGAACACCAAATAATGCATGCAGAGCAGAATTAGGCCGATACCCGCTAATGATCAAAATCTAAAAAAATTACATTAAATTATACAACCACTTAAAAGGAAGTAATTCCCAAACCTTCTGTAACAAAGCCATCACCTACAGAGATTTGAACCTGGAGAAGAGTCCATTAAGCAAGCTAGTCTGGGGCTCTGTTCACAAACACACCCCACAGAGCCCCAGGACAGCAACACAATTAGACCCAACCAAATCCTGAGAAAACAAAAAGATAATGTCCTGACACATTGGAAAGAATTAACAAAAAAACAGAGCAAACTTGAATGCTATTTGGCCCTAAACAGAGAGTACACAGTGGTAGAATACCTGACCCCTGTGACTGACCCAAACTTAAGGAAAGCTTTGACTATGTACAGACTCAGTGAGCATAGCCTTGCTATTGAGAAAGGCTGCCGTAGGCAGACCTGGCTCTCCAGAGAAGACAGGCTATGGGCACACTGCCCACAAAATGAGGTGGAAACTGATCTGCACTTCATAACCAATGTATAACCATATTAGGGAAACATATTTTCCTCAAATTACACAGATCCACAAAGAATTCGAAAACAAACCCGATTTTGCTAAACTCCCATGTCTACTGCCTGACATTCCACAGTGTGCCATAACAGCAGCAAGACTTGTGACCTGTTGCCACAAGAAAAGGTCAACCAGTGAAGAACAAACACCATTGTAAATTTGTATGTTTATTTATGTTCCCTTTTGTACTTTAACCATTTGCACATCGTAACAACACTGTATATATACATAATACGACATTTGAAATGAATTTCCGTGAGTGTAATGTTTACTGCTCATTTTTGTTGTTTATTTCACTTTTGTATGTTATCTTCTCCACTTGCTTTGGCAATGTTAACATATGTTCCCCATGCCAATAAAGCCCCTTGAATTTAATTGAACTGAGAATGTTGTGTGTTTCCCTCCATCTTAAAGAGATATATTTACACTAAAAGATGTGCTTTCTTGTCTGACTATTCAACTACCTTGAAGGTGGCAAGTTAGGGTTACATTGGAGACTGTGTGTGTGTGTGTGTGTGTGTGTGTGTGTGTGTGTGTGTGTGTGTGTGTGTGTGTGTGTGTGTGTGTGTGTGTGTGTGTGTGTGTGTGTGTGTGTGTGTGTGTGTGTGTGTGTGTGTGTGTGTGTGTGTGTGTGTGTGTGTGTGTGTGTGTGTGTGTGTGTGTGTGAAGGGTGGAATTGATAGCAGGCAATGAAATGAAAATAAAGAAGCATGGCTGTTTCCATGTTTGAAATTCAGGACTTTTTTGGGCTTGTCTTGTATTTATCGATGTTTGAGATGCATTTGAATTGAAGGGAAGGGAGAGGAACTCAACATGTTATTTCCGGGGAGGAAGTCCTATAGTTTCCTACTGTGGGCTGAGCTATGATTTCCAGAACCACATCTATTCTTTTTGATGTATACAACCCATAAGGGTTGAGAGTAATAACATGCCATTGTAGAGAGAAATCAATATTGTTGTCTATAGCCATAGATTCTGGGAATCCAGGGCAGTGAGGGCCATAGTCACCTGATGGTGAGAAGAAGGAGACAGAGAGATGGTGAGGGCTGAGCGGGGTGCAGAAGGCTTGAAAAAAATAGAGAGAGAGGAAGCCTGCCTTTGTCCTGCATTTCTTTGATCTGACAGCTTGTTATCAAGAAGGAGAAGAAGCCTCGACCTAGATATAGGCCTGGTTATTTGACCTCTTTCAGCCACTCTCTCTCCTTTTACCTCTCCCTCCATCTCTTGCAGTCTTTCTCTCTCCATCTGCCCATTCACTCACTCTCTCCCCCCTCTTTATTAGCCCTGTTGTTAGTTAGCATGTTTGACACATCAGTATTGTGCACATTTGACACTCTTAATTGAATACATGCATAGAACTAGACATTGCGAGCATGTTGACAGTGAACAGACAGGTGAGGTCCTCAGGATGTCTTGCACCTTTCATGCATGAGAAGCACAAATGACAAAACTTGAATTGACAATAATTGACAGTAATAATGTCACTCTGCGTATTTGTCCCTGATAGGTCAGTCAGCCCATCCTACCTGTGGGTTTCCATGAACCCTCCAGCCGCTGTGGCAACCCCAAGATGTTAGATAATTGGCTGGCACAAACACTCGCTTAGGGGGTAACCATGGCAACTGAAAGGTTAGAGTGTTTACAATTTTGGACTAGTCATATGCTACAGGAGCCCGGAGGCTATTTTCACTCTCCAGGAAATCTATTAAACACAATCTAGCAGGGAGGACCAGGGCAACTCACAGCACAGCAACACATACTGAAAGGTGGTCAGGATTCCAGACATACAGACCAAGGGGAGTTGAGGCAACTGCTTCAGTCTCTGGTGGTACAAAGACAAGGCTGACTGTCTGCTTTCAGTGTCCTGTCCTTTCTATCACCTTTATAGTGAAGTACTGTCATGACGTTGGCCTGGGGGGTAGGTTTATGACAGTCATAAATACATCTTTCCACTTTTTTCCTCTCTCTACCCTACTGAGGTTACATTTGCAAAAACCTTGGTTAACATAGAGATTCTGGGAACATCAGTAGGTGGGTGGAAATGAACTATATTCTGGTAATCCGAACAATTTAACATATGCAGTGGTACTTAATGAATATGATGTCAGTTCGGTTGTCATCTGAGACATTCTCATCAATGATAAGATGGCATAAACTCTACAGTGGAAAGTCTACACATCAGAGTTATCGGATTCACATGGAATTGTTGTTCAATGTAAATGTTTGAATATGAAATTATTCGTGATGGGATGAAATGGGATTTTAGCTTCTAAAATGTGAGATTTGGGTTTTCATAAGATATGGCTCTGCTGGCTCTGCTCGATCAGTGGCCCTCCCCTGTGAAGGGACATGGGCTATAAGTTAGAATGGGCGGTGATTTAGAATGCACAAGATACCGTATTTACGATAGCACAGCTTTTCCCCTGTGTAGCTCAGTCTTCCCGCTCTTTCACTCAAAACCAGCCCCTTTTCTTTTGTGTAACAAGCTGTCATATCTGTTCCACCCGCAAGGGACGTTTTCCTTTATGACGTAACTTGTAATCAAGTTATGATTTAATTATGTGTATGTGTAATTCTGTGTGATTAGTTAGGTATTTAGTAAATAAATAATTAAACCCAATTTTGTATTGGTGATTCAAATTGTTAGCCAGGGTTCGTGCAGATAACCAAGAATTTACAACTTTCAGATGAGACTGAATTAAGACGTCGATTGATATTGACTGCTATTGATGTAAAATATTACTAGGTCTTTAAGAGTTTATTCGGAAGATAACAGCTCTATAAATATTATTTAGTGGTGCCCGACTCTCTAGTTAATTACATTTACATGATTAGCTCAATCAGGTGATATTAATTACGGATAAATTATTTTATAGAATAGCATGTCATATCACTTAATCCGGCATAGCCAAAGACACGACAGTACATTCACACATACACAGACTTAGTGAGAAGATTTAACAGTAAGGAAGCCATAATGCAGATGAGATGCTTCTTGCCAGAAGAAGAAAGACAGCCGGCGACTGTACAATATATACAAAAATAATCTGAAATATGAAGTATACATCCACCTGGAATTGGGAATTCTAGCTTACCCGTAATACTCTATCAACTATGCAGAAACAGAAGCACGCAGGTTTCAGAGCAAGATAAAAAGCAAAATAAAAAAGGTCAAAGTTGATTTAATATGCTTGCAGTCAACCCCTAGTGATGTAACTGCCTACGTCAACACCTTCTACTCATGAGACCAAGCCCATGCATATACAGTTATTCAAACTTGCAGGAGAAAACAGTAGTCCAGTGTTTTCTAAGGGATCAGCAGTAATTTTCCATTCCCGTGTGGCTTACAGTGGTATGTCTGACTTGTCTCTTATCTCTTTACTCCCCTGCAGGGTTCTGTGTCTATGTATCTCTTTTAGCCTTGAGGCACTTTCTCACAGACACCCTGTTTTGACTGCAATGGCTCACACATCTGCTCAGACTGTTTCTTATAAGAGGCAGAGATGAGAAAAGAACCGTGGAACAGTATTAAACCTTATAATACATGTATTGCTAATCTGTGGTCCAGAACCCTATAAATGTAGTAGGGGAGGGTCTTATAGCCCTTCCCCTTATATTAATATAACATAAGCATAATAAATTATTATAATACATCAATCATTTGGTGCAGCCCCTATCATGACCCCAAGGTGACTCCCATCACAGTCTCAGACTGAAGTATATAGCGAATATAGAGCAGAGGAGGAATTCATTTTGAGTTGTCAGGGAAATCGCTATCCAAACATAAATACACTGAATAAATGTGCTTCCCATGAACTATTTCATAAACAGAGTCTGGTCATTCATATAGGCATGTCTTTAGATGAAGTGATGGCGAACATATGACAATCGTCACAACTCCCCTTGGTCTGTATGTCTGGAATCCTGACCACCTTTCAGTATGTGTTGCTGTGCTGTGAGTTGCCCTGGTCCTCCCTGCTAGATTGTGTTTAATAGATTTCCTGGAGAGTGAAAATAGCCTCCGGGCTCCAGTACCATATAGCTGGTGAAAACAAAAGACCCAAAAACACCCTAACCTTTCTGTTGCCATGGTTACCCCTCACCGATTGTTTAACACCCTATATTCCTTAGATAGAGCATTACTTATAGTGGATAGGGTGCCACTTACTTTACAAGGCCAGGCTGAATCATCCCATCACTGCCTATCATACTATAAAAACGCAAGGTTCACATACACCACGTTTCACTGTGCGTGTGTGTGTCATCTTGTGGTTCACAGAGGCGTATCCCAGGCCGCGTTGATATGATTCTAGTTGTAATGGATTATCCTCTTCCTTCACTGTGGAACTCCTGATAAGCCAGGAATTCTCATCCGTTCCCTCCATCCCTCTCTCCATCCCTCCCTCCCTTTCTCTCCCTTCGTGGGTCTGGGGTTATCTGCTGTTGGGCTCCAGTGAGACAGAACCCGTGGCAGGGCTGAGGCAGGGCCAGGGGAACAGGAACAGTATTTCTAGCTGGTGTCAGGGTGTTACTGACAGCTTATTTAATGCAGATAAGCTCTCCTCCCTCTCACCTCTAGTCTGGGGAGAAGAATGGAGAGGAAGGAAGGGCCGGCAGAGAATGAGAGCTTCCTACCGATCCCTCCTTCCCCACTTCTGTTCTTCTTTCCTTTCCTCCTTACCTCCTTCCTTCTCTCTGTACCTCTTTCTCTACACTCCTTTTTCTATCCTTCCCTGCTTCTCATACTTCTCTCCTTACCTCCATCCAGCAGCATAGAGATAGAAGGAGGAATAAAACTTAAAAACTCCTGAAAAGTCCCCATTTATTCTCATAATGATCAGCCAACCCTGTGCATTGAGGATCTTCCTATCAGCAGCCTGGTGCTTAATGTGTGTGATTGTGTTTAATTTGCTGGTGTTATGTGCCTCATATTAAATCCTCCTGCGTCCCAACCTCTATCAGAGTGAGATAACGCTATAATGTCATTTTGCATTCAGTGGACTTCCGGAGTAAAACATCTATTTGGTCTGAAGTGAACAGTGAGCTGCCAGCATGGTTTGGTTGTGGTCGGCGTTATGCCTGGTTTGGTTGTGGTCGGCGTTATGCATGGTTTGGTTGTGGTCGGCGTTATGCATGGTTTGGTTGTGGTAGGCTTTATGCATGGTTTGGTTGTGGTCGGCGTTATGCATGGTTTGGTTGTGGTCGGCGTTATGCATGGTTTGGTTGTGGTCGGCGTTATGCATGGTTTGGTTGTGGTCGGCGTTATGCATGGTTTGGTTGTGGTCGGCGTTATGCCTAGTTTGGTTGTGGTCGGCGTTATGCATGGTTTGGTTGTGGTCGGCGTTATGCATGTTTTGGTTGTGGTCGGCGTTATGCCTGGTTTGGTTGTGGTCGGCGTTATGCATGGTTTGGTTGTGGTCGGCGTTATGCATGGTTTGGTTGTGGTCGGCGTTATGCATGGTTTGGTTGTGGTAGGCTTTATGCATGGTTTGGTTGTGGTCGGCGTTATGCATGGTTTGGTTGTGGTCGCGTTATGCCTGGTTTGGTTGCGGTCGACGTTATGCATGGTTTGGTTGTGGTCGGCATTATGCATGGTTTGGTTGTGGTCGACGTTATGCCTGGTTTTGTTGTGGTCGGCGTTATGCATGGTTTGGTTGCGGTCGACGTTATGCATGGTTTGGTTGTGGTCGGCATTATGCATGGTTTGGTTGTGGTCGACGTTATGCCTGGTTTGGTTGTGGTCGGCGTTATGCATGGTTTGGTTGCGGTCGACGTTATGCATGGTTTGGTTGTGGTCGGCATTATGCATGGTTTGGTTGTGGTCGACGTTATGCCTGGTTTTGTTGTGGTCGGCGTTATGCATGGTTTGGTTGTGGTCGGCGTTATGCCTGGTTTGGTTGTGGTCGGCGTTATGCATGGTTTGGTTGCGGTCGACGTTATGCATGGTTTGGTTGTGGTCGGCATTATGCATGGTTTGGTTGTGGTCGACGTTATGCCTGGTTTGGTTGTGGTCGGCGTTATGCATGGTTTGGTTGTGGTCGGCGTTATGCCTGGTTTGGTTGTGGTCGGCGTTATGCCTGCGTCTCTCGTCATGCTCCTCTTGGGTGCTTCAATATGAATCAAATTACAATCCTGTAATCTTTCGATATGATGTGGATGGAAACTTCCAGGAGCTTTTAACCATCAGTTGTCAGCCACCCTGTGTTCCTATCTGCGTGACAGAAGGCTACCTCTCTTTCCAGAGTTAGGAGGGAGCAACTATGTTACTGCATATTGTTTGGACGGATTTCAAATGTACTAATGTTATATTTTCAGCATTTCAATTCTAATTTGTTTGATGTTGTTGGTTATAAAGGAATGTGTCCAATTGGAGAATATATCCTATGACTAATATTATTAACACATCTAAATACTCTGTTACGATCATCATGGCAAGAAACCTTTTGAAACTAGCATTTTCTCCTGCTCAGATAGCCCACACCTCCTGTAACCTTGTAGTTTGAATTCAAACACTGTCTTTGTATTGCGGGAAAAGAAAAAAGGGAATCTTTAAAATGAAACAGCAGCAGCAGTAGCAGTAGATGTTAATGGAGGTGGCCCTGGCATTGGCTGCTATTGAAATTGCAGATAGGAATCAGAAATCCGCTAGATGCTGGTGACCCTGAGTCCTCGCTCTGCTCGCAGGGCAGGAACAAAGGGAACAGGAAGGAGGGAGGACGGAGGTTGAGGGGGGTGCTGCTGGGGTGGTCTGGCGACACGGCCGCACACTCTATGTAATGCAAATCAGGATAAAGATACAGTCAAACACCTCATTACACAGGTTAGGCAATGGGTGTGTGATAAGACAGGTAGACAGATGGACAGATGGACAGACAGGGAGATTCTATAAGCTACCAATTAAGTTTTAGAATCACTTACACATCCGTTATGAAGTTTATAAAGCTTACCTTCATTTACCAAGAGAGTTTCACTGTGGGGAAAACATCCTTAAATAAATATTCAACAGGACTTTTTGTCTGTCTTGAGGTTTAGGCTTTAATTTTCCCTGTGAGGGTATTGCTGTCAAAACAGTCTGCCATACAGACAGCAGAGGAGATTTTCTAGCTTCTAGACACCAGAAGCCATTTTAGGTGTCAGAGAGGCCATTTTGATTGTCTCTATCTGACAGGACTGCAATTCATCACTGGCTGTGTAATCTGTCTCCTCTGTGTGGTCTAATTGAGTCTCTGGTGTCTGTCTGGCCTCCCTTCCTCCACAGGCCTGGTCTGTCAAAACCCTGACCTCTTCTGTGGAGAGGGCCCCAGACAGACAGACAGCCCCAGCTGACCTAGAAGATTCACAGCACCCAGAACTGCCTTCACAGCCCCTGGCCAATATCCATAGAGTCTCAGTTTTGCAATTTAGATAATAATAAATAAGATGATATGGATATGGGGGACCTGATCCTAGATCAGCACTCCTATGCTGAGAGGCTTTGTGAACACTGTGAACACTTCTGTTCGCTGCTCTGGCCCCCCAATGGTGGAACAAACTCCCTCACGACGCCAGGACAGCGGAGTCAATCACCACCTTCCGGAGACACCTGAAACCCCACCTCTTTAAGGAATACCTAGGATAGGATAAAGTAATCCTTCTCACCCCCCCCCCCCCTTAAAAGATTTAGATGCACTATTGTAAAGTGGCTGTTCCACTGGATGTCATAAGGTGAATGCACCAATTTGTAAGTCGCTCTGGATAAGAGCGTCTGCTAAATGACTTAAATGTAAATGTAAATGTAACACAGGCCCAGAGTAGCCTTCACAGACTCACAGACAGAGATCTTTACAGGCAGCTGGAATATGGATCACATGAACAATTAATTCAATCAGAGACGCCTGCCAGATTCCTTCCCTTAGATTAAAAATAGAAATATAATATCCTTTCCTCATGCAATGTAAATTCGAATTAATTAGAACTGTATATCATTCCGCCAATAATTGGATCTCAATCATCTGTGTAATGAGAATCATTTGATTAATTTGTATAAAAAAATGATCTAACTTTTCATTTCTGTCTCACTGAAAGCATTCCTCAGAGATGAATTTGTGTGTGATGTCAGGAGGAACATAAGCACATGTTTTGGGGATATAGAGATGTATAGATATGTACAGTTGAAGTCAGAAGTTTACATACACTTAGGTTGGAGTCATTAAAACTCCCTTTTCAACCACTTCACAAACTTTTTGTTAACAAACTAGAGTTTTGTCAAGTCGCAAGTAATTTTTCCAACAATTGTTTACAGACAGATTATTTCACTTATAATTCACTGTAACACAATTCCAGCGGGTCAGAAGTTTACATACACTAAGTTGACTGTGCCTATAAACAGCTTGGACAATTCCAGAAAATGACACAAGGGCTTTAGAAGCTTCTGATATGCTAATTGACATAATTTGTGGATGTATTTCAAGGCCTCCCTTCAAACCCAGTGCCTCTTCGCTTGACATCATGGGAAAATAAAAAGAAATCAGCCAAGACCTCAGAAAACAAATTTTAGACCTCCACAAGTCTGGTTCATCCTTGGGAGCAATTTCCAAACACCTGAAGGTAACACGTTCATCTGTACAAACAATAGTATGCAAGTGTAAACATCATGGGACCACGCAGCTGGCATACCGCTCAGGAAGGATTCGCGTTCTCTCTCCTAGAGCTGAATGTACTCTGGTGCAACAAGTGCAAATCAATCCCAGAACAACAGCAAAGGACCTTGTGGAGATGCTGGAGGTACAAAATTATCTATCCACAGTAAAATAAGTCCTATATCGACATAACCTGAAAGGCCGCTCAGCAAGGGAGAAGCCACTACTCCAAAACCGCCATAAAAAATCCAGACTACGGTTTGCAACTGCACATGGGGACAAAGATCATACTTTTTGGAGAAATGTTCTCTGGTCTGATGAAACAAAAACAGAACTGTTTGGCCATAATGACCATCGTTATGTTTGGAGGAAACAGGGGGAATGTAACGCCTTTCGTTGGTTGAAGGAAGAGTGGACCAAAGTGCAGCGTGGAAAGTGTTCATGATATTTATTTTCAAGAAACACTCAAACAAAAATAACAAATCAATCACACCCTGACCTAACCAAACATAGAGAATAAATATGGATCTCTAAGGTCAGGGTGTGACAGGGAGGCTTGCAAGCCGAAGAATACCATCCCAACCGTGAAGCACGGGGTTGACAGCCTCATGTTGCAGGGGTGCTTTGCTGCAGGAGGGACTGGTGCACTTCACAAAATAGATGGCATCATGAGGGGGGAAAATTATGTGGATATATTGAAGCAACATCTCAAGACATCAGTCAGGAAGTTAAAGCTTGTTTTCAAATATTTCTTCCAAACGGACAATGACCCCAAGCGTATTTCCAAAATTTTGGCAAAATGGCTTAATAAGGACAACAAAGTCAAGGTACTTGAGTGGCCGTCACAAGGCCCTGACCTCAATCTTATAGGAAATTTGTGGGCAGAATTTAAAAAGCATGTGCGAGCAAGGAGCCCCACAGACCAGATTCAGTTACACCAGCTCTGTCAGGAGGAATGGGCCAAAATTTACTCAACTTATTGTGGAAATCTTGTGGAAGGCTTCCTGAAACATTTGACCCAAGTTAAACAATTTAAAGGCAATGCTACCAAATACTAATTGAGTGTATGCAAACTTCTGACCCACTGGGAATGTGATGAAAGAAATTAAAGTTGAAATAAATAATTCTCTCTACTATTATTCTGACATTTCACATTCTTAAAATAGAGTGGTGATCCTAACTGACCTAAGACAGGGAATTTTTACGAGGATTAAAGGTCAGGGATTGTGAAAAATTTGTTTAAATGTATTTGGCTAAGGTGTATGTAAACTTCCAACTTCAACTGTATGTGTGAGTGGTGGGTTTGAGTCCAGCCACCAGGCAGGCAGGCAGGCAGGCAGGCAGGCAGGCAGGCAGACAGGCAGGCAGGCACGCAGGGGGCACGGGGGCAGGCAGGCAGGCAGGGGGGCAGGCAGGCTGTGTCGGTAGTGCAAGGGCGCGCGATCAGAGTAATTTATCTCCAGGAGTGGTTGGGAGCAGCTCATAGCATAGTAAATAATATATATGGATGACTCGAGGGCCCTTCCCCAGTGGAGAGGAGAGGTGAGAGGAGCTGGAGGGCCTTGGAAGACAAGGGAGGATAGGAGAGGGATCGGGCAGGAGGGGTGGGTGGGGTATTGTTGCTCAGGTTGGGCTGGGGGAACAGGGGAGGAAGAGGTAGGAGGAGGGAGAAAGTGGAGGTTGGGGAGAATGTGGGATGAATGGGGGGAGTCGGTATTCAGGCTTGGCTGGGGGACGGACCCCTAGGGTCATTGGATTTTCTCCATTCAAGGGGACATGGAGAGGAACATGGAGAGCAGATGAGAGGGGCTTGTGGTGCGTCAAGGGACCAAACAAAGGAAACGCTTAGCAGGCACACATGTCACTGAGACAGGAAGCTGCTGCTGTCTCTCTCTACATCTCTCCTGTCTCTCTTTCCTCTTCTGCCTTGCTTTTCTCTCCATTTTTCATGCAAACTCTTCAACCGGCGCAGATGTTTCCATCTCTTCCTCTCCTGAAGACACAGTGAGACAGTCTCTAGGGCCATCTTGACATTGGTTTCAGGGTAGCCAATGATGTTGTTTCTGGATGGGTGCAGCAAGTAGAAGAGTATTATGTGAGGTGAGGTAAGGTGAGGTAAGGAGGGTGTGAGCAAATCTAGGTACATTGTTTCAAATGGAATGATCGTGGAGTTTGCTCGGCTGTCCTCTGCTCACCTGCAACGATCACTCTCTATTACAAACCCGCCTCTCCCTCGCTCTCTCCCTCCCTCTACAAGCCCCCGGCTAGCCCCTGACACAAACACCACATCAGCACCAATTTCTGTCACTTACTCAGTGCGAGATCAGGAGCGATTACTCCCAGTGCCACCTGGCGCTAGATCGGTTGCAATGGCTGCCCGCTGCAGCCAGAGGACCTCAGCTGGAGCCGTAATTTGCACTGACACCTCATTTTAGAAGCATTCCTCCACACACTCCCCCAGCCCCCGCAACAGCATCACCGTCACCACGACGACCATGAGCCAACCAAGAGAGAGAGACCTAATCTAATCTAAGGTGGGATGAAGAGACATTACTCCCAGGTTGGGTTTTTCTTTCAGATATAGGCCCATTATATATATAACTCCATTCCACACACAGACGCTGGAATGAAATGAGAAACAGAAACAAAACAACAAGTGTTCCGCTGTGTTCTTCTATGTATATGGATTATTTGAATCTCAATGTGACCTATCATTTTGTCTAACGTGACAACAGCTAGTTACGTACAGTGCTCTTTAAACTACATACTACAACAAAAATTGAAATATTTATCACCCCCTCAATGCATTTTAACTAAATTAAAAAAACAGAGTTTGTTTCCCTCTTAAAATACTTGAAATTATCAGGCCACTGCAGGCTCAGTTAAAGTTGAGAACAACAGAGAGAATTCCTTAGAAGCAGAACGCGACTCAATTCTCAATATTGTGTTTGTTAATCATCAGCTTTAGGCTCTCCTCTGCTCTCCCAGCATTGCAACAGCTCCTTTTAAATGTACTATTCCCCAATGCCCTACACAAATCAACAGACGCACAAACAAATAAGCAACGAATAACCACAGAAAAAGATGTTCAGGCTGTGGAAATCCTGTGAGCCACAGAAAAACGACAATTAGGGAAAGCAATGCATTCTGTTAACCTTGGGCTCAGGATGGTGAAGCAACAACAGCAGAAGTAGCAGCAAGGTCTCAAGGTCTCTGGACTAACCTTGACAGTTGTAGCTCACTCACCAACACTCGATTTGTTGCCTTTTTCGTTGCCCTTAGTGGTGCCGCTCAAACACACACACACACACACACACACACACACACACACACACACACACACACACACACACACACACACACACACACACACACACACACACACACACACACACACACACACACACACACACACACACACACACACACACACACACACACACACACACACACACACACACACACTGAGGGTTGACACTGACTCTTTCAATTAGAAATATTCAGTTGGACTCATAAACAGGGTGAAAGAGAGCCTGTCTAGAGAGTGGCATAGGAACGTTGGAGGGCTGTGGAGACCATCCTGACAGAAGGGCTGGGTAGACTGGGTAGGCTGGCTAGACTGGGTAGACTGGGTAGACTGGGTAGGCTGGCTAGACTGGGTAGACTGGGTAGACTGGGTAGGCTGGGTAGGCTGGGTAGACTGTGTAGAATGGGTAGGCTGGGTAGGCTGGGTAGGGTTTGTAGGCTGGGTAGGCTGGGTAGGCTGGGTAGACTGGGTAGGCTGGGTAGGCTGGGTAGACTGTGTAGAATGGGTAGGCTGGGTAGGCTGGGTAGGCTAGGTAGACTGGGTAGGCTGGGTAGGGTGTGTAGAATGGGTAGACTGTGTAGGCTGGGTAGGCTGGGTAGGCTGGGTAGGCTGGGTAGGCTGGGAGAATGGGTAGGCTGGGTTGGCTGGGTAGGCTGGGTAGACTGGGTAGGCTGGGTAGGCTGGGTAGGCTGGGTAGACTGGGTAGGCTGGGTAGAATGGGTAGGTTGGGTAGGCTGGGTAGGCTGGGTAGTCTAGGTAGACTGGGTAGGCTGGGTTGGCTGGGTAGGCTGGGTAGAATGGGTAGACTGGGTAGACTGGGTAGAATGGGTAGGCTGGGTAGACTGGGTAGGCTGGGTAGAATGGGTAGACTGGGTAGACTGGGTAGACTGGGTAGGCTGGGTAGACTGGGTAGGCTGGGTAGACTGGGTAGGCTGGGTAGAATGGGTAGACTGGGTAGACTGGGTAGACTGGGTAGGCTGGGTAGACTGGGTAGAATGGGTAGGCTGGGTAGGCTGGGTGGTAGCAGGTGCTTCTTCTCTGTTGCGTATTTACTAAGGAATTAAGATGTAATGTCAGAGACTGGTGTCTTGGTAGGATGACTCTTTCTTTTCTGAAGGAGAGAGGGAGGATGAGAGGGAGGGAGGTATGGAGGTAGGGTGGTGACAAAACCATCTGGCAGACACAGACAGAAGCAGGCTATGGTTTCTGCTTTCTCCCTTGGGTACCTGGGGTAACGGCAGATGTAAACAAGTGGAAGGAAACGCACGCTGCTAGACAGTGAAAACAGGCGGTACAGAGAAGGTTATGGATATGGGTGGGATTAGCAGTATGGTAAAGACTAGTCATAGGGTGGTGTCAAGCCATTTGATGAAGATTAGCAAAATGGCACTGCTTAGGAAGATGATGAGAATGGACAGCATGGTAAGGATTAACAATGCTGTATAGGTTAGGATTATTGTGAAGGATGTTTGAATGTAAACAGTATGTTGTTGTCAGTGACCATGGTCACGTTTTCCATGACTATAAGCCATATGAATTTGAAGATGTAATCCCCACCCTCTGAAACCATGTAAAATCAAATCACTATTTCACTTTACCTGATTCAACACTGACTGAGTCACAAACTCCCAGTTAAGGTTGTAATGAAGGATGCTTTTATGATTGAAAGGCCTACAACTGATGAGGGGGAGAGCAGTGTGGGAGAGGGGGAGAGCAGTGTGGGAGAGGGGGAGAGCAGTGTGGGAGAGGGGGAGAGCAGTGTGGGGAGAGCAGTGTGGGAGAGGGGGAGAGGAGGAGAGTGTGCTTGAGTGAGAGTGTGTGTGAACGTCAGCATATTTGTGTGTCTGTGTGCGTGTGTGTGAATATCAGTTTTTTTAGCCTTCAGTTTCCCTGAGCAGGTTTGATTGATACCGACAGCCCAGGATCTTAATGTAACAATAATTCAGTCCACAGTCTCTTGCCACAATTAGGTTTCCCCCATGATTTAAACATGGCCGTGTCAGTCAGACAGACATACAGACAGTCAGAGAGGGCTGAGCTGCAGCCCGATCCTGGCTAGCATCAGGACCTGGCTGATACTTAAGAGAATTACCCTTCCCATAGATCAGCTGTGATGTGACAGAGAGCAATGAACTTCTTCCTTTGTTACCAGGGAAACCACAGATGTCCATAATGTACAGTCACAGTTCCCTCCCCAACCCTAGGTAGAATATACAGTACGTAACACTAGCCCCAAACCACCCCCACAGCCACTGTACTGTACTGTACTGTACTATACTTCGGGGCATTTAAGAGTTGTGTCACATTTGATTGAATATACATAGGAAATACCAATACAATGTCTACCTGCTTACATCGGTGCTGTTGCTTACAATGCTATTCCTTTCAATGCCTGGTATTGGCTGAGAAAGACCAAGAAAAAGAAAACAGGGTTGAAATATCATTGAGCGTAATGCATTCACAAATGGGGGAGGGGGTTGGGTTATAATTGAAAATGAGCTGAAACTGGCTGACAAAAGCTCTGCAGAAGTGATGATCTTTTATTCATTAGAATGTCAATCTACCGCGGCCTTGACGTGGGGGGAATTGGAATCCACTGCCAGTACCACTTAGTATTGTGATTTAGAACACATGAAATGGTTGCAAGAGGGCCGCCTTCCACACAGTAATAAAGGGGGTTGTATAAAGTACAAAGAACGTGAAACACGTTCAAGTTTAAAGCACTGTATAAATATCGAGAGGTAGAGCAGGGATGTAAACATGACAATGCTATTGATACTAATAAACCACCAGGACACTTCATTGGCTCTGGGATGTGATGGTCGACCAAGACTAATGGCACTAACCCTGTATCATCAGTGTGAACTGCTTCATTCACACAAATGTGCATGCCCTCATGCACACACACAGCCACTAACACAGCATCACGCCCTCATGCACACACACAGCCACTAACACAGCATCACGCCCTCATGCACACACACAGCCACTAACACAGCATCACGCCCTCATGCACACACACAGCCACTAACACAGCATCACGCCCTCATGCACACACACAGCCACTAACACAGCATCACGCCCTCATGCACACACACAGCCACTAACACAGCATCACGCCCTCATGCACACACACAGCCACTAACACAGCATCACGCCCTCATGCACACACACAGCCACTAACACAGCATCACGCCCTCATGCACACACACAGCCACTAACACAGCATCACGCATGCACACACCTAACACAGCATCATGCACACACACAGCCACTAACACACATCACGCCCTCATGCACACACACAGCCACTAACACAGCATCACGCCCTCATGCACACACACAGCCACTAACACAGCATCACGCCCTCATGCACACACACAGCCACTAACACAGCATCACGCCCTCATGCACACACACAGCCACTAACACAGCATCACATGCTTTACATTTACAAATATTACACGTCTTGCTGATATGTTGTTTGCTCTGAAAAACTCACGGTTCATAGGCATTGACAAGACGTTTTCTGAGCACGGTTGCCAATCTTCAATTCTGCTTCCTGTCCTGTATCTTCAGCTCTGTGTACTTTCCCTCTCAAACCCTAAAGTCAAACTTGTGCCCTGATGAGGAAATGCAGTAGAACAGAGCTTCCTCTCTGCCTGCTTAGAAACTCCTTGGGTACTGGAGCATCGTCTGCTCAATCAATTCCAGGTCTTCCCAGAAGTACCTCTTCTTCCCAGTCATTGCAGGAGTTTATTTTCTTCTTTTTGGTTGAATAGAAATAAGAAAGAGTCCCTCGCTCTCCAACCAAATGCTTGACCGGCCAACACAGGGAGGGAGAGAGAATTCTTGATGATGATGATGGATAGGATGGTTATTATTTATTTGCTTGCTTTGTGCCCTTGTGACTTTAGGAGCCTTGGAGCAGCCTTGAGGAGGCCCAGACGCGGACGATGGTGTTGACCATACAAATAGAATGTGTGATTCTCTGAGGGGGCCAAAGAGAAAGGTCCCCTTCTCTCGCTGCCGTACGACGGGCCCTCGTTTGACCTCCGACCGTCCCCCAGGGTCCAGACAGACACTGTCATTTATCACCCGCACACACACACACCTACACACGCACACACACGCATACGCACAGACACACACACACAGGTTTCCTGTTGTGTGAAGAATTGTACAGTCAGTCTCATATTGCATTCCTGATATTCAGTACCACTATCGTTTCTATATCTCCCTCCCCCAACTGTGGCTTAAATAGTCATTCTAATCCATTTTATTGTACGTGGAGTGATTTGCCACATTACAGTGTTCATTTAATACATCAAAATCATTGACCTGGTATTAATTCCATTATATAATAATACAGTTGAAATGTAAGTAAAGAAGAAGATTCATATAATGTTAACTAAATCATCAATTAAATTAAATTGTACAGTAACATACTTTGCAAGTCCTCAAATCTAAATAAGCCTAATTAAAAGTGGATTTATGCACCCTGGCAATTACCTTGTGCTTTTTTGCGGAAGAGTGAGCAACAGTTTTTGAATACCAAATAGGAATGCATTGAAGCTAGAGGCCACAGACATTACAGCTGAAGGTCTTCTTCTGGTCAGGTTTTCCACGTCCTGAGTGTGTACATGTGTGTGTGACCCTCAGTGTGTACATGTGTGTGAGACCCTCAGTGTGTACATGTGTGTGAGACCCTCAGTGTGTACATGTGTGTGTGACCCTCAGTGCGTACATGTGTGTGAGACCCTCAGTGTGTATCTTTGTGTGTGACCCTCAGTGTGTACATGTGTGTGTGACCCTCAGTGCGTACATGTGTGTTACCCTCAGTGTGTACATGTGTGTGTGACCCTCAGTGCGTACATGTGTGTGAGATCCTCAGTGCGTACATGTGTGTGAGACCCTCAGTGCGTACATGTGTGTGAGACCCTCAGTGTGTACATGTGTGTGAGACCCTCAGTGTGTACATGTGTGTGAGACCCTCAGTGTGTACATGTGTGTGAGACCCTCAGTGTGTACATGTGTGTGAGACCCTCAGTGTGTACATGTGTGTGAGACCCTCAGTGTGTACATGCGTGTGAGACCCTCAGTGTGTACATGTGTGTGAGACCCTCAGTGTGTACATGTGTGTGAGACCCTCAGTGTGTACATGTGTGAGACCCTCAGTGTGTACATGTGTGTGAGACCCTCAGTGTGTACATGCGTGTGAGACCCTCAGTGTGTACATGTGTGTGAGACCCTCAGTATGTACATGTGTATGAGACCCTCAGTGTGTACATGTGTGTGAGACCTTCAGTGTGTACATGTGTGTGAGACCTTCAGTGTGTACGTGTGTGAGACCCTCAGTGTGTACATGTGTGTGAGACCCTCAGTGTGTACATGTGTGTGAGACTCTCAGTGTGTACATGTGTGTGAGACCCTCAGTGTGTACATGTGTGTGAGACCCTCAGTGTGTACGTGTGTGTGAGACCCTCAGTGTGTACATGTGTGTGAGACCCTCAGTGTGTACATGTGTGTGAGACTCTCAGTGTGTACATGTGTGTGAGACCCTCAGTGTGTACATGTGTGTGAGACCCTCAGTGTGTACGTGTGTGTGAGACCCTCAGTGTGTACATGTGTGTGAGACCCTCAGTGTGTACATGTGTGTGAGACCCTCAGTGTGTACATGTGTGTGAGACCCTCAGTGTGTACATGTTTCTGTCAGGCTTGATAGTCTTGGGAGTGTTTCTGTCAGGCCTGATAGTCTTGGGAGTGTTTCTGTCAGGCCTGATAGTCTTGGGAGTGTTTCTGTCAGGCCTGATAGTCTTGGGAGTGTTTCTGTCAGGCCTGATAGTCTTGGGAGTGTTTCTGTCAGGCCTGATAGTCTTGGGAGTGTTTCTGTCAGGCCTGATAGTCTTGGGAGTGTTTCTGTCAGGCCTGATAGTCTTGGGAGTGTTTCTGTCAGGCCTGTAAGTCTTGGGCGTGTTTCTGTCAGGCCTGATAGTCTTGGGAGTGTTTCTGTCAGGCCTGATAGTCTTGGGAGTGTTTCTGTCAGGCCTGTAAGTCTTGGGAGTGTTTCTGTCAGGCCTGATAGTCTTGGGAGTGTTTCTGTCAGGCCTGATAGTCTTGGGAGTGTTTCTGTCAGGCCTGATAGTCTTGGGAGTGTTTCTGTCAGGCCTGTAAGTCTTGGGAGTGCTTCTCCACACAGTCATAGACCCAAGCACATCTCATATACAGGCGAGAGGCCATGTGTGTGTTTGTGTTTATGTCTGTCTGCTAGCATGTGCGTGTGTCTGCATGCGTGCGTGCGCTTGCATGTGTGTGCACTTACATGCATGTCCATGTGTGTCCATCTGTGTGTGTGTGTGTGTGTGAGTCAGAGATGCTCCAGTTATAAGGGACCTATGGGCAGTGTGTTGATGAGCAGTGGGCCGTAGTTAACCTGCTCACTCACCCCAGTCACGATGAAGTCAACCAAAGAACCAGGGAGAATAATAAAAGACGAGGGATGAGAGAGGAACGTCCATCTTGTCAATAAACCCCCCCCCCCTTACCTCCACCACTCCACTACCCATAATGCCCCTGGAGACGGGTGGGCCACTGACCTGAAATAATTGCTTTTGTCGTGTCGTGAGCTCGAGTGTTGACCTTAGACAAAACATGGAATAATGTGCTGTGCTTTATTAATGCAGCATTGGTATATATATATATATATATATATATATATATATATATATAAAAGAGAGAGAGAGAGGCTTGTTAATTCTGTAAATGTAATATACCTGCAGTTTTAAAGAGGGACTGATGGCCCCGGGGAACCTCTTTGTCTCGGAATGCTCAGAACGAACATCTCTTATAGATACTCATAATGCCTGGCTAACAATGATATCAATCAACATCGTTATCATCAGCATCATTATCATTCTTCTGTCAACGTTTTTTATCATCATTATCATCGTTATCAACATCATCATCTTCAACTTTTTGAGAGAATAATATTCTGAGTTCAAGTGTGTTCTTTCTTGTTCCTCTCTGTCACAGAAAGACAACTACAGAAAAACCTTTTGGAGGTACACTGTACTGTAGAAGAGTCCTGTTGAACAGAGGGACGCTCAGTAGAGCACTTTCTCTCTGTGTGTGTGTGTTCCCAGTTCTATTGCCAATGACATTTTCTTGCAATCTGATTCATCTATGTGAACATTCTAAGAATATTTATAATTTATTGTAAAGAGCAAAGTGGTCTATATGGTCTATTCTTAGTGATGCAGGACTTTGGCATGGGGAAGAGGTACCAGAGCCTTAGAGCTGTGGCCATTGGGTGAGATGTTTATTGCAGCGAAACAGTGGAGTCGGTGACGCATGTAATGAAGACTATCAACAGCCAAACATTAGAGTTAGAACACAACAGCTCAGCACACACTTTCAGTGCAATCTTCTACGGATGACAGAGGAAATAAAAGAGATGTTTCTATCTTTGTCACAAAGCTTTTACCTTTGCCCCGAGGAAGAAAAAGTCAGGTAGCCAGTTATTTTTTAATGTGGTGATCTAAAATGCATCACACTACACAGCTACCTAACTAAAAAGCTGCTCATTAAAGTGTGTAGTAGTCAGGGGGGGAAAGCAAGGGAGGAAGACAAGCACGTTGACCTTATATAAGCCTTCCATTAATGAGGTTATTCCGAACGAGTTTTCTGATGACCTGATACGTACTCCGGCAAGATTCATCACCATTTTTATGTTAATGTTTATTAGTCCTCAGAAGAGAGAGGGAGATAAATAGAGAGAGGAGAGAAGCAGCTTGCGGCAAAAACACCACCAAACATCACCTTGGAAGGATTCAATGGCGACAATAAAAAGAGCGAGCACTCAGATGCCAGAAGACTTCCTGCCCTCAAAACTTAACAGAGCTACTTTTAATCCTGTTTCCCCAGTCTAAAGAGGCCTAATGACAAGACATGTAGCCCTCAAGACGTATACAGCCTTCCAGCTGCTTTCAAGGACAACTTTTATTTAATTTCTTAACCAATTCATTTAGCTCACAATCCTTTCAATTCCAGAGCCACTAAACACACATGGAAAGGCTTTCATGGTTATTGTTATCCCTTCTAAAATATGGTTTCTGTATATTATAATCCAACTCAGTAAACCTATCATCATAAATGTCCCAACAGAGCTGGGTTATTGTATTCATACTTACCAATTCAGACAGAAACAGCTGTAATCAGTGGGTATTGAGGAGTTAGCATTGTTAGCGTAGCATCCCTCGCCTGTCTGCATGGTTGACACTTTCTCACTGTAAAATGTAAATATCATGAACTCTAAGCTAAGGTAATGTTTTGTTAAGAAGTGATGAAATAAAATCTATAATAGGAGGAAAGGTGGAGCAATTATTGATACTGTGTTAAATATTAAGGGTTCCATGGAGAGGTAGGAGGTGGACTGAGGAGGAGAGAGGTAGGAGGTGGGCTGAGGAGGAGAGAGGTAGAAGTTGGGCTGAGGAGGAGAGAGGTAGAAGTTGGGCTGAGGAGAAGAGAGGTAGAAGTTGGGCTGAGGAGGAGAGAGGTAGAAGTTGGGCTGAGGAGGAGAGGGTGAGAAGTTGGGCTGAGTTGCGGTCATGATGTGGAGATTAATATTTATAGTCTGAGACACTCAACAGGGAAGTCTAATAATGCTCAGTCGTTGTGATGGAAGGTACTGTAATGGTACGAGCTATGAATTTATTACACACAAGTGGTTTATAAAAACATTACCCAAAGTTTAAAAAAATATCCATATTTGTGCTAGATTAAAACTGGTTTTAAAATGGTTTGGTGAACAGTCTCCTCTGTGTCTGTGGTTGGTGTTGGTGATTACATTACTGGAGGGGTTTCTGAGATCAAAGTGACGATAGTTGAGTGTTGTGCTATTGGTCACATGGCACAGTGCGGTGGGTAGACTCTGCTGTGCCTGAGTGAGTGTTGTGCTATTGGCCACATGGCACAGTGTGGTGGGTAGGCTCTGCTGTGCCTGAGTGAGTGTTGTGCTATTGGCCACATGGCACAGTGTGGTGGGTAGGCTCTGCTGTGCCTGAGTGAGTGTTGTGCTATTGGCCACATGGCACAGTGTGGTGGGTAGACTCTGCTGTGCCTGAGTGAGTGTTGTGCTATTGGCCACATGGCACAGTGTGGTGGGTAGACTCTGCTGTGCCTGAGTGAGTGTTGTGTTATTGGCCACATGGCACAGTGTGGTGGGTAGACTCTGCTGTGCCTGAGTGAGTGTTGTGCTATTGGCCACATGGCACAGTGTGGTGGGTAGACTCTGCTGTGCCTGAGTGAGTGTTGTGTTATTGGACACATGGCACAGTGCGGTGGGTAGACTCTGCTGTGCCTGAGTGAGTGTTGTGCTATTGGCCACATGGCACAGTGTGGTGGGTAGACTCTGCTGTGCCTGAGTGAGTGTTGTGCTATTGGCCACATGGCACAGTGTGGTGGGTAGGCTCTGCTGTGCCTGAGTGAGTGTTGTGCTATTGGCCACATGGCACAGTGTGGTGGGTAGACTCTGCTGTGCCTGAGTGAGTGTTGTGCTATTGGCCACATGGCACAGTGTGGTGGGTAGGCTCTGCTGTGCCTGAGTGAGTGTTGTGCTATTGGCCACATGGCACAGTGTGGTGGGTAGACTCTGCTGTGCCTGAGTGAGTGTTGTGCTATTGGCCACATGGCACAGTGTGGTGGGTAGGCTCTGCTGTGCCTGAGTGAGTGTTGTGCTATTGGCCACATGGCACAGTGTGGTGGGTAGACTCTGCTGTGCCTGAGTGAGTGTTGTGCTATTGGCCACATGGCACAGTGTGGTGGGTAGGCTCTGCTGTGCCTGAGTGAGTGTTGTGCTATTGGCCACATGGCACAGTGTGGTGGGTAGACTCTGCTGTGCCTGAGTGAGTGTTGTGCTATTGGCCACATGGCACAGTGTGGTGGGTAGACTCTGCTGTGCCTGAGTGAGTGTTGTGCTATTGGCCACATGGCACAGTGTGGTGGGTAGGCTCTGCTGTGCCTGAGTGAGTGTTGTGCTATTGGCCACATGGCACAGTGTGGTGGGTAGACTCTGCTGTGCCTGAGTGAGTGTTGTGCTATTGGCCACATGGCACAGTGTGGTGGGTAGGCTCTGCTGTGCCTGAGTGAGTGTTGTGCTATTGGCCACATGGCACAGTGTGGTGGGTAGACTCTGCTGTGCCTGAGTGAGTGTTGTGCTATTGGCCACATGGCACAGTGTGGTGGGTAGGCTCTGCTGTGCCTGAGTGAGTGGTGGGCGGATGAGTGGGAGGATGGGGAAGGGTCAGAAAACATCATGCAAATGAGACGTGCATAAAAATCAACAACGGCATGATCCGATCCTTCTCCCTCTCTCCTGGTCTTCCTCTCTCCCGGTCTCCCTCTCTCCTGGTCTCCCTCTCTCCCGGTCTCCCTCTCTCCCGGTCTCCCTCTCTCCCGGTCTACCTCTCTCCCTCTCTCTCGGTCTCTGATGGTGGATATTGGTTTGGTTTTTCCATCTGGCTAAGCTGGGTGGATTTGAAACGGAAAATAGAATCCCCAATTATCCCAAATTAACACACCAATGAATCCTCATTATGTCCCTACATCACACAATATGCCACAATGAACATACCAACAATGTGATTCACAACACTGGAACAAAACGTTTCCAAAATATATGAATAGTTTGAGTTTTGCTCTTTCCCATTGGTCCATTGGAGGTTGAACTGTGAGTTAAGAAACGGAGTCTCCTGTCAAGTTTCTCAGGAGTCATGCATTATAATGGTATTACCGTGGTTAATCTGCAGATGGTTGTTGCTGTAGAGAGGGAGCTGGGACTAAAAGCAGTACAAGGGCATGAGTGTAGTGCCAAGCAGGTTGTGGTGCCTTTGTGCGTTTCCTTTTCTCCACTCAAAGAGGTTTAAAAGTACTCTTACCCTCAGCCAAACCCCGCCTGCCTCCTCGCTGCCTCCTCTCTAGCTATGAAAGACTAATTGAACGTGTGTTTTAATACCTCCAATGAGCTGTTTCATTCCACTAATATGATACAGCAAGGAGGTCGGGATGTTGGCATTACTACTCATAATGGAGGTTCTACTGTAATGAACATTGATCCTGCAATCAGAAGGAGAGAGAGCTAGGACTGGCTGTGTGTAAACTCAGTCCACATCAAACTTTTGGACATGCCTGTAAATGAACAGCCTTTAAT
>NC_068454.1:70924810-70934810 GCF_023373465.1 Oncorhynchus keta | reverse complement strand
CAGACAGGTTCTTTGTGGTGGGCAGGAGATGGCAGACAGGATCTTTGTTGTGGGCAGGAGATGGCAGACAGGATATTTGTTGTGGGCAGGAGATGTCAGACAGGATCTTTGTTGTGGGCAGGAGATGGCAGACAGGATATTTGTTGTGGGCAGGAGATGTCAGACAGGATCTTTGTTGTGGGCAGGAGATGGCAGACAGCAGGTAAACTGGGCAGGTTTTTGTTTGTGTTAAGTATATATTTTATAAGCTTGGTATGTTACAATATTGATGTGTTCTCCAACCCACTTTGTGGTCCAGGAGGCTCCAGCCCTCAGTACACAGCAGGGTTAAGGCTGCCAAGCCCAGGAGCCAGCCTCGGGCTGGGGGAGAGAGAGCACGCCTGCCTCTCTGCCTGACACGGCTGTACAGAGAAGGAGAGCCAGGAAGAGAGGGAGACATCTCATATGCACAAAGAACAGAACTAAGCCAGTTAATACCCACATTAAGCTTTCACAAAGCACAAAGGCTCTACTATAACAGTCCTTGGGGTCATCATTGGCTGGCTGTCTACATTTTCACTTGGCACACGTTCTATTAATGCTTGAACTATTGCAGTTGGTCTTTATTCATATGCACACACACACACACACACACACACACACACACACACACACACACACACACACACACACACACACACACACACACACACACACACACACACACACACACACACACACACACACACACACACACACACACACACACACACACACACACACACGCACACACACACACACACACACACACGCACACACACACACACACACAGTTTTCCATCCACACACACATTATTTGTAGATCGTTAAGAGATAGTTCCCCTGGGCAGAGCATTATAACACATTGTACTATAGGCCTGTGATACTTAAAAACACATCTCTGTGAGATTCAGCCAGAGAGAGCAGTTATCTCTGGTAAATGGTCTTGTATCACTAAGGATCAGACTCAACAACAGTGATCCTACAACATGCTATTTATTTTCCCAGCTTGTTGTTTATTACATTTATTACAGTTTTTTTCCAACTGCTTACACACAAAATCTTTTCATGTCACACGATTTTTGAAACCTCTCACTCAAAGTGCAAAACTACACACCAAACATCCAAAACCATAAGCTATTTCTCAGCCTTTGACTCAGTTGTCAATTGCATAAAACACTTTTTTCAAAACACGACACACAATTCTCTACCTAAAACACAAAAATCGAACAGGAAGTGACTTGCTTTCCTTTTCCAAACACAACCAATCAAAATGCTATACTTATTCACCAGGTCACACACACACTTCTTACATGTGCAAACACTAATAGCTTAACTGATCACTAACCAATCACTGTTTTACTCTAGTATAGGCCTATAAATAGGTCAAAGGTCAGATTACCTGTTTTGAACAATAGATACAGAGAGCAAGAGGAGTAGGAGGGAGAGGAAGAGGACGAGGGCAAGGAAGAGAAGGAAGGAGAGCCATCTCTGATGAGATTAGGGCAAAACGTGTTGATCATGTGATCAACCACGGTTTGACCATGAGAGAGGCTGGACTGAGAGTCCAGCCCAATTTGAGTCGATTTACAGTGGCGTCCATAATTCGAACCTTCAGAAATGAGAACCGGTATGCAACTATCTAATGACTATTTTAGCATTACAGTAATGTACTGTAAAATACGTATGACTGCATAGTATTGCACAAACATTTGTAACTCTAAGCCATCCATTTACTGCACTGCATTGAATGAATGAGGTTGGTTATCATGCTGTACTACATTTTGTTGTACATTGTTTACAGTTCCTATGCTGAACACATACTGGGTTTGAATTCTGTACAGAGTGGAAAGGCAAAGACATCATGGAGGACGAGGACACTTGTTTACAGATGTACAAGAGACTGCAATTATAAATATGGTTTTGGCCAACAATGCAATTAGGATTCAAAAGATAAGAGAGCATGTCTTGAATAATGACACCATATTTAACAACATCAATGCTGTAAGCCTGTCCACCATACAACGCATCTTCCAATGGCACCGAGTGACGATGAAACAACTTTACAATGTGCCAAGAGAAACTCTGACAGTCAAGAATATGTGACATGACTTTGTAGAGGTATGTATGCAACACTACTTCCTGTACTTCAGACATACCATATTTACTCATCTGTATATCACTTTTGTCTGTTACAGAGAGTATTGGAGCTGGATGCCCATGTAATTCGCCATTCATTTATTTATGTGGATGATGTTGGCTTCAACCTCACCAAAACCAGGCGCCGCAGAAGAAATGTAATAGGACAGAGGGCAATTACCAATGTCCCTGGACAGCGTGGGGGTAATATAACTATGTGTGCTGTCATCACTCAAAACAGAGTCCTCCATCACAATGTCCGTACAACACCGGCCATATGCTCACTTTTCTGGATGTAATTTACACAATGCTTGTCCCTGATCCAGATCAGGAGCCTGCTAGATTTGTGGTTTTATGGGACAATGTTAGTTTTTACCGGGCTGTTCTGGTCCAAAACTGGTTTGCCACCCATCCACAATTTGTAGTTTTGTACCTACCCCCATATTCACCTTTTCTAAATCCCATAGAGGAATTCTTCTTAGTCTGGCGCTGGAAAGTGTATGATCACCAACCCTATGCCCACATGCCGCTTCTCCAGGCAATGGAGGACACATGTGGAGACAGAGAGGTTGCCTCTGTCCAAGGTTGGATACGCCATGCTAGGAGATACTTCCCTCCATGTGGAGACATAGAGGTTGCCTCTGTCCAAGGTTGGATACGCCATGCTAGGAGATACTTCACTCCATGTGGGGACAGAGAGGTTGCCTCTGTCCAAGGTTGGATACGCCATGCTAGGAGATACTTCCCTCCATGTGGAGACATAGAGGTTGCCTCTGTCCAAGGTTGGATACGCCATGCTAGGAGATACTTCTCTCCATGTGGAGACATAGAGGTTGCCTCTGTCCAAGGTTGGATACGCCATGCTAGGAGATACTTCACTCCATGTGGGGACATAGAGGTTGCCTCTGTCCAAGGTTGGATACGCCATGCTAGGAGATACTTCACTCCATGTTTGGCAAGAGAAAACGTATCTTGTAATGTGGACAAAGTATTGTGGCCAGACCCAGGCCGGAGAAGAGATGAAGCGTAGCTTACCACTGGTGACTGCCCCCCCCTACCAATTCCTGGACTGCCCCCCCTGGTACTGTATACAACAGTAATGTTTGGCCTAATAAATATTTTCTGTTTCTACATTGCATTGGTGTTTACAGTGTACTTGTTACCCCTCTCAGCAGATTACTTTCACTGTAGAACATTGTATTGAAATGTAGATATAAGCCTATGAAAGACCAAAGAGCTTTAGATTTAGAACAACAGTGTTTACAAGGTATATCCAAAGATGTACTATTTTAAATGCAGTGTTACATTTTGAAGTGAGGCATTTTGCATTTTGTGTGTGCACTTTTGGGATTGTGTGTAGAGTTTTGAAAACAAGGAGAC
Source organism: Oncorhynchus keta (assembly GCF_023373465.1). Taxonomy (NCBI): domain Eukaryota; kingdom Metazoa; phylum Chordata; class Actinopteri; order Salmoniformes; family Salmonidae; genus Oncorhynchus; species Oncorhynchus keta. Next base: position 70,931,273 of record NC_068454.1, on the reverse strand, counting down.
TTGTGTAAGCAGTTGTAAAAAACTGTAAGGTCATAAAGGCTGTTAGGCTCAGACGATCCTCATATCTAAGTAAACCATTTACAGTTGAAGTCGTAAGTTTACATACACTTAGGTTGGAGTCATTAAAACTCGTTTTCAACCACTCCACAAATTTCTTGTTCACAAACTATAGTTTTGGCAAGTCGGTTAGGACATCTACATTCTGCATGACACAAGTCATTTTTCCAACAATTGTTTACAGACAGATTATTTCACTTAAAATTCACCTGTTTCACAATTCTAATGGGTCAGAAGTTTACATACACCAAGTTGACTGTGCCGTTCAACAGCTTGGAAAATCCCATAAAACTATGTCATGGCTTTAGAGGCTTCTGATTGACATCATTTGAGTCAATTGGAGGTGTACCTGTGGATGTATTAGAAGGCCTCCCTTCAAGCTCAGTACCTCGCTTGACATCATGGGAAAATCAAAAATCAGCCAAGACTTCAGAAAATAAATTGTAGACCTCCACAAGTCTGGTTCATCCTTGGGAGCAATTTCCAAATGCCCGAAGGTACCACGTTCATCTGTACAAACAATAGTCAAAAGTATAAACACCATGGGACCACGCAGCCATCATACCGCTCAGGAAGGAGACATGTTCTGTCTCCTAGAGATGAACGTACTTTGGTGCAAATCAATCCATGAACAACAGCAAATGGCCCTGTGAAGATGGCTGAGGAAACAGGTAGAAAAGTATCTATATCCACAGTAAAACGAGTCCTATATCGACATAACCTGAAAGGCAACTCAGCAAGGAAGAAGCCACTGCTCCAAAAGTGCCATAAAAAAGCCAGACTTTGGAATGCAACTGCACATGGGGACAAATATTGTAGTTTTGGAGAAATGTCCTCTGGTCTGATGAAACAAAAATAGAACTGTTTGGCCATAATGACCATTGTTATGTTTGGAAGAAAAAGGGGGAGGCTTGCTAGCCGAAGAACACCATCCCAACCGTGAAGCACGGGGTTGGCAGCATCATGTTGTGGGGGTGCTTTGCTGCAGGAGGGACTGGTGCACTTCACAAAATAGATGGCATCATGAGGTAGTAACATTATGTGATATATTGAAGCAACTTCTCAAGACATCAGTGAGGAAGTTTAAGCTTGGTTGCAAATGGGTCTTCCAAATGGACAATGACCCCAAGAATACTTCCAAAGTAGTGGAAAAATGGCAACAAAGTCAAGGTATTTGAGTGGCCATCACAAAGCCCTGACCTCAAACCCATAGAAAATTTGGTGGCAGAACTGAAAAAGCGTGTGCGAGCAAGGAGGCCTACAAACCTGACTCAGTTATACCAGCTATGTCAGAAGAAATGGGCTAACATTGTCCCAACTTATTGTGGGAAGCTTGTGGAAGGCTACCCAACACATTTGACCCAAGTTAAACAATTTAAAGGCAATGCTACCAAATACTAACCGATTGTATGTAAACTTCCGACTTCAACTGTATATGTACTTGGCAGGAACCTGATACAACTTTTTAGGACATCTCTGGTATGTACCAGACACATTTGATAACTGAGTTAAAAAATAAATGCAACTTGAGTAGATCTGTCAAACATCTGCCAGAATGTAGCTCAGTTGGAAGAGCATGATGCTTGCAATGCCAAGGTTGTGGGTTCAGTTCCCACAAGGGACCAGGATGAAAAAATACCCACTCACTACTGTAAGATGCTCTCGATAAGAGCATCAGCTGTTTGACTTCTAGTAAAACTGTTTGTGTTGTGATCCTCTGATGCCCTGTTCATATGTGTGCTTGGTTTAGAAAGCTTGTCTGTCAGCTAAACTGGAGGGGAGAGTCTCTCTCTCTCTCTCTCTCTCTCTGAGTGTACAGTATATTTCAGCAGTAGCTACAAGAGGATGTATGGAGAGGTTTCAGCTCAGCTTTAAGTCACTGTACTGTATGTACGGCTGAGTGAGCCAGCCATATGCCTCTATATCAACCCAATAAATCTAGACGTGTGGGAAGCAGGTTGAAGCGTAACACTGGAGCTGATGGGGTGTGGTGTTTCTGTCTACCCGCCTGTGTCCCTCCCGACATATCTAAATTCACCCGTTACTGAGCACAAATCACATCTGGCTGTTGGGTCCCAGACAGACGCATCATTTTGCAAGATGTGTTATGATGCTATGAATCTCCTGATGGATCCGCTGTTCGTTCAGCTTGTTTTATATGTGTATTTTCTGCATTCTGCTTCTCAGTATACAGGAGAGGAGGATGAGGGGCAAGGCAAGAAGATGTGTAGAGGAGGGAAAGGTGGTGAGATGGACGGAAGATGGAAGAGAGGTGGAATCGGACATAATGGACAATGTATATTTGACCTAAGGTAAGCACACACTCACGTGCTCATGCCACACACATGCAAATAATGAGATTTGAATTGTGTGTGTGTGTGTGTGTGTGTGCGTGCGTGCGTTCATGAGTGTGTGTGTGGCTGGTAGAAGTTCAGGTCAGGCAGTGGTTGGTGATATAATGAGGGAAGCGGGAACATACACTACAGATGCCTTTCTGACCTGCAGACACCTTTCTTACCTGGTTTACATGTGTGAATGTGTGGGCTTTATCTTTCTCTACAGCTGTATTTCCCAATCTCTCTTAAACCTCTAGCTACGGTTCATGTTGTTGTGTATGTGCGCGTGTGTTTGTGTATGTATGTATGTATATGTGTGTGTGTGTGTGTGTGTGTATATGTGTGTGTGTGTGCAGCCTGCACTGTGCAGTCCCAGCACTAGGGGGCAACAGCATTCTGTAAGACTCTGCCATAAGTCACAAGATGAGCTGGGTGCCAAGCATAGAGAATGATAGAGGCCTCTAGTGTCCAAAAGGCCGTATTAACACGGGAAACGCCATTGAGGTCTTCCACCATTTTAATATAGTCAACTGGGTGGGACTTCCAACTTCTTTGGCTGATCCCTCATGGTGAACCTGTTGGAGTCATGTCAAACTGGGTCATCGGGAGGGATCAGCCAATCATGAAGAGGAAAATTGACTACTTCAAAAGCCAATTGACTCAATGGTGAGTCCTCTATCTATCTCTATGGTGCCAAGCCAAGGTCCTAATACATGATTGAGACATTTTTGTGACTTTCTGCTCTCTAATTTGTAGTTACTTACATTTTCTAAAATGTCAGACGAAGCTTTTCCTCTTCCACTGTTTGATCCCAATGACTTTCTCTGACGTGCTTTTTGTGAAGCCCGTGTTCGTGATAAACAACAAACATGTGCGCATGTGTGCTACACAGAGAGAGAGAGAGAGAGAGAGAGAGAGAGAGAGAGAGAGAGAGAGAGAGAGAGACAGAGAGAGAGAGAGAGAGAGAGAGAGAGAGAGAGAGAGAGAGAGAGAGAGAGAGAGAGAGAGAGAGAGAGAGAGAGAGAGAGAGAGAGAGAGAGAGAGAGAGAGAGAGAGAGAGAGAGACAGAGACAGAGAGAGAGAGAGAGAGAGAGAGAGAGAGAGAGAGAGAGAGAGAGAGAGAGAGAGAGAGAGAGAGACAGAGAGAGAGAGAGAGAGAGAGAGAGAGAGAGAGAGAGAGAGAGAGACAGAGACAGAGAGAGAGAGAGAGAGAGAGACAGAGACAGAGACAGAGAGAGAGAGAGAGAGAGAGAGAGAGAGAGAGAGAGAGAGAGAGAGAGAGAGAGAGAGAGAGAACCGAATGTACGAAATGGAATAGCAAATGAATGTTATTTGTATTTTTTGTTACTATTATTTGGTGAAAGAAACTGAGGACAGAAGCGGAAAGACTTGAGGAACGACCTGTTTGATATTCTGCCCACGGCTATCCAGAGATAAAGCACTGTAGAGCGTGTGGCGGGAACAGAGGGAAAAAAGAGAAGGAAAGCAAAGGAGTGAAAGAAGCATGTAAGGAAGAGAAAGAGCGAGTGAGAGAATAAGAGAGGGGAGACAAAGAATCTAGCAGAGTGCGGCAGATTCATGAAGTCAATACCCTCAGTTTGTCTGAGACACTAACAACACCTATATACTGTACATGTGTCCACAGAAAGAGAGAGATAACACAGAGAGAGAGAGAGAGAGAGAGAGAGAGAGAGAGAGAGAGAGAGAGAGAGTTCAGTGCGCAAGACAGACAGACAGACAGAAATACCAAAACCAGAAATCTAAATGAGATTACAATGTGCAGGGAGCATTGAGGAGAGAGAGAGAGTTGAGAGAGAGAAGGAGAAGATGGGAGAGTAGATTACTCCGCTAACTCTTGTGCTATTCTTCATTTTAAGCAGCTTGTTGACCTTTCCAGTCAAGCCTGTAGGTGTAGTTCAGCTTCTGCAGCAGTGCCTGCAGTAATTTAGGTGTGAACTCAGGCACCGAGCAGACAGGAGAGTGGAGAGAGGAGAGAGGAGAGTGGAGAGAAGAAAGAAGAGAGAGGAGAGTGGAGAGAGGAGAGAGGAGAGAGGAGAGTGGAGAGAGGAGAGAGGAGAGAGGAGAGAGGAGAGAGGAGAGTGGAGAGAGGAGAGTGAAGAGAGGAGAGAGGAGAGAGAGAGAGTGAGAGTGAGAGTGAAAGAGAGAGAGAGAGTCAGAGGAGGAGGAGAGAGAGAAAATAAAGAAAAGAGAGAGAAAGGGAGAGCGAGAGAGATAGAGAAAGAGAGCATCCATCCGTCCGTGCGGCTTTCGGGCAGCTGGGCTGGGAAAGTGACCGCTTCCAAATGATTGCCTCTCATAAGCTTGTGTTTTATATCGCCCCAGATTTACTGGCCATTTATGGGAGCAGTTATTAGAGTGTACCAGCTCAGAGCCAGCAGGGCTTGAGGTGATACCACTGTTTAAACCCATGAGTTCTACCAGCAATAGAGCAGTAGAGGCTATAGAGGGATAATTCACACTCTAGCAGTGCCCCTGAAAAGACAGAAAATTGCAATCACACAAAGATAGAGAAATGCTTCATCAAACAACAATACTAGCTCCGGGATGAACGTTTAACGGCCTTTTCTGTCACGAGGTCCACCATGATTACTTGTGTGACCCATCCCTTACGAGAGAGAGACTAAATCAACAGTTCCTCACTGAGTATGATGGTTACAGCCACACTGGTAATTGAAGTAATTTATTGGAACATCATAGCACACGTTTGGTCTACATGGAAGGATGACTCAGTTGTCCAATGACTAAATAGAAAAGCCAATGCATTTAGGCCATCTTCATGACTATGTCATGTTTAGGTGATGTGTTGAGGTAACGTTTCAGTGATGTTTAGGTGATGTGTTGAGGTAATGTTTCAGTGATGTTTAGGTGATGTGTTGAGGTAATGTTTCAGTGATGTTTAGGTGATGTGTTGAGGTAACGTTTCAGTGATGTGTAGATGATGTGTTGAGGTAACGTTTCAGTAATGTTTAGGTGATGTGTTGAGGTAATGTTTCAGTGATGTTTAGGTGATGTGTTGAGGTAATGTTTCAGTGATGTGTAGATGATGTGTTGAGGTAACGTTTCAGTGATGTTTAGGTGATGTGTTGAGGTAATGTTTCAGTGATGTTTAGGTGATGTGTTGAGGTAACGTTTCAGTGATGTGTAGATGATGTGTTGAGGTAACGTTTCAGTGATGTTTAGGTGATGTGTTGAGGTAATGTTTCAGTGATGTTTAGGTGATGTGTTGAGGTAATATTTCAGTGATGTTTAGGTGATGCGTTGAGGTAACGTTTCAGTGATGTTTAGGTGATGTTTTGAGGTAACGTTTCAATGATGTTTAGGTGATGCGTTGAGGTAATGTTTCAGTGATGTGTAGATGATGTGTTGAGGTAACGTTTCAGTGATGTTTAGGTGATGCGTTGAGGTAACGTTTCAGTGATGTTTAGGTGATGCGTTGAGGTAACGTTTCAATGATGTGTAGATGATGCGTTGAGGTAACGTTTCAATGATGTTTAGGTGATGCGTTGAGGTAACGTTTCAGTGATGTTTAGGTGATGCGTTGAGGTAATGTTTCAGTGATGTTTAGGTGATGCGTTGAGGTAATGTTTCAGTGATGTTTAGGTGATGTGTTGAGGTAACGTTTCAGTGATGTTTAGGTGATGCGTTGAGGTAACGTTTCAGTGATGTTTAGGTGATGCGTTGAGGTAACGTTTCAGTGATGTTTAGGTGATGCGTTGAGGTAACGTTTCAGTGATGTTTAGGTGATGCGTTGAGGTAACGTTTCAGTGATGTTTAGGTGATGCGTTGAGGTAACGTTTCAGTGATGTTTAGGTGATGCGTTGAGGTAACGTTTCAGTGATGTTTAGGTGATGTGTTGAGGTAACGTTTCAATGATGTTTAGGTGATGCGTTGAGGTACACTCAAGGTCATGCAACGTTTCAGTGATGTTTAGGTAATGCATTTAGGTGTACTACTGAGCCTGCTACAAATCACCCCCACTTCCCTTAGTGTGTGTGCAGAATCATCCTGCTGTTCTTCTACACCCCAGATACCAGATCAGAGCCTCTATT
>NC_068454.1:70887310-70922310 GCF_023373465.1 Oncorhynchus keta | reverse complement strand
GATGTTAGTTGTTGCATCTCATTGGCTAGAAAAGATAAGCTCGTTACACCTCCACATAAACATCGAGAGCCTGATTCCTACATATGCATTCCATTCTTTTCAATCATTGTTACATGTTACACGTTGTAGCTGTTGTTTGATTTGGTAAAGTGAAGATGCCCCATCATATCTAGTGTGACGGTTTCAATAATGTTGAGATTCCCCTGTAACTCACATTCACATTGATGGAGATGAAAGAGGACATAGGCTCGAGCCGGGTTGCGACATTGCATTGCCACCCTATGAGTAAATATGGAGTTGTTGTGGCCACTGGACAGCTCCAAGATAGCACAATAGCACAATCTCCCAGTCTTGTCCGAGTTACCCAGTAGAAACTATACCAGTTTGCTCTCCTAGTCCCAGACCCATCTGCTGAGAGAGCGAGAGGGACTGTTTAAATACTGTACACATAATAATATTCACATGACTTTGGTGTCACTGTGTAGCAGTAGAGAGAGAGAGAGAGAGAGAGAGAAAATAGGACATTCACATTATATTCCCAGTCATTACGAGTTTATTTGCATGCACACGACACCTTTGTCTGTCGCAACAATTTACATTCAACTCAATTACACCACGTTGTATTTATACAGCGTTAAATGGGCTACTTTCAAACATCAAGCAGAGCATGTAAACCCTGGGACATTGCTGTAGCACTGACCTCTTATGAAGAGTATACTGGATAAAAACATTTAAATAATAATAATGATAATAATAATAATAATAATAATAATAATAATAATGATAATATTAATGATAATGTGATAATAATAATAATAGTGTTAATAATGATAATAATAATGATAATAATGATAATAATAATAATGATACTAATAATACTATGAGAATAATAATAATGATACTAATAGTAATAATAATGATAATAATAATGATAATGATAATAATAATCTGATAATGATAATAATAATATGATAATGATAATACAAATTATAATAATAATAATAATATGATAATGATAATAATAATACTATGAGAATAATAATAATGAGAATAATAATTATAATCAGAATAATAATAATGATAACAATAATGATAATAGTAATGATAATAATAATAATAATGATAATAATAACACAAATAAACAGTCTTTTGAGTCTATGTTCTCTCTCTTCCTCTCTATCTCTTCCTCTCTCTCTTCCTCTCTATCTCTTCCTCTCTCTCTTCCTCTCTATCTCTTCTTACCCTCCTTCCTTCTCTCCAAATCCTCCCTCACTCCCTGCAGACACATAAAAATCACTCACAAACTAACATCAAACGTGGAGCCACTTTCTGGTTCTGATTCTACTTAGTGTGTCAGCTCAGGCTCTTCTCATGTCGTGTGATGGGGATGGAATATATTCTTATGAGGGTTTAACATGATTACCAGACGGACGATAACGGAATATAGGCAGGCAGGGAATAGTTGCATCTGTCTGTGAATGTTAGCAATGCTCTAACACCGAGGCAAATCATTTACACAACAACTTTGTGTTTGCATTGTGTCTGTAGATGAGCATCCTCCTCCTCCTCCTCTTCCTCCTGCTCCTCCTTCTTCTCCCTCTCTGATAAATGATTCCCAACGTACCCCAGAGCTGACATGGAGAGAGAGAGTGAAGGAGCAAAACAGACAAAGCCAAACTAAAAGGCCCGTACATGTTTTGCTATGCTACACCTTCCAAACCACTTTTACATTTTAAAGTTGAATGACCTTCGAGGAAAAGGGATTTTTCCCCGTCTTCTTTTGTCTTCAAGCTGTAAACAATTTACCTCGATCACGCTGTGCCATGTGTGTGTGTGTGTACGTGTGTGTGTGTGTGTGTGTGTGTGAGAGAGAAAGAGAGCTGATGACCTTTGACCATTGGGCTGTTCTGGGCTGTGGAGCTGTCAGCCGAGGCCAGCAGGAAACAGACAGCAGAGCCCTAACGGAGTGAGTGATCATTACCAGTTTCCTATTCTTTGTTTTCATACAAAGTAGTTTCCCTCCCTCCCACAGTGAGTCCACCAGGCACAGTGATGTGGAATTGTTCTGTGTGTTTCCTATATTTGTTTCATTGCAGCTCGTCTAACATTTGGAATGGAATGCAGGGTATTTTCACATGGTGCAGCCGCTGTGTGTGTGTGTGCTCGTGTGCATGCTTGTTTGTTTGGAACAGAGTGAGAGATGAGTGTAAAAGGAAGACAGGGTGAAAAAGGATGGAAAAAAGAAAGAATAACAGAAGAGAGACAGACCCCTGCTGGAGTGTAGGGGAGAACGACTCAGCACTCCTAGCTGTCTGAGAGTCCTGTAGATAACTACGTGGTCAGTGTGGTTCAGGACAGGTAGGGCAGGTAGAGACTCTGAGAGGTGTCGGCATTGTACTTGAGCAGAAAACAGCATGAGGAGAGAAGTAGAGGTGGAGAAGGCGATGAAAGAAGATTATTTTTTTTATTTTTTTTTATTTTACCAGGCAAGTCAGTTAAGAACACATTCTTATTTTCAATGACGGCCTGGGAACAGTGGGTTAACTGCCTGTTCAGGGGCAGAACGACAGATTTGTACCTTGTCAGCTCAGGGGTTTGAACTCGCAACCTTCCGATTACTAGTCCAACGCTCTAACCACTAGGCTACGCCTCTAATGGAAATAAAACAAAGGAAAAGAAGCCAAGAAGTCATTTAATCAGTAAACATGATGAAAGTGGTTTCAATGTAACACAAACCTGTCTTGATACACTTTCCCTAAAAGTTGTATGTGCTGTACAGTGATCATTTGTCTATAGGTCAGATGTAGGTATAGTGAAGAGAGATCTGATCTCTAGGCCAAGCCAGCCTGTGATGGTGCAGCCAATCGACCTTTAAACTCTCATTATACCAAAGACCTTCATGTAAATAAAGAGGGATTTTTTTTTGTGTGAATATGCCATATGTATTGAATATGTGCTCATCAGCACTGCTTTCTCCTTTGGCCTTGAACAAAGGGCAAGGGTCAGTATTAGACTACACGACCCAGCTCTCCCGGGGCCTTATACTGCTCTCATCTGTATAGCTGTGGGTGAGGCAGGAGCTGGAGGACATAAGAGTTGACATACTGACATACTGTCAAGAAACATTGGTTGTTGCTGTTTTATTTTGGCATTTTCTAAAGAATGCAAACCAGGTTATATAAGAAATAGCTACACCGATTGTAATATACAGGGTCCCTAACAATCAGTCCTGCCTCTCAATTTATTATTATAGAAATGTAAGCTTCCAAAAGTGCAATATCTCTTTAGTTACACTGAATGACCACGCTGCTCATAAACTTCACTTTGAACCCAAGATCAGACGTTCTGTAAATTTTTGACCAATCGTCCTCCACCTTACCCTTCTCTTTTACCCCACTCCCTCCTTCTTCTCCTCCTCCTCCACAGAGGGTAACTCCACATTCAATCATTCGCCTGCGGTATCCATATCATTAAAAGCAGTGGCATTTGTCATTTCAGAGCAAACATGGCAGACGCTTCAACTCACATATTGAATGGCTTGGGTTGGCCAAGCAGGCGAGTGATGGGTCCAGTATTGTCTTTGTGTAGAGCTGAGGAGTCTTTCTCTCTCTCTCTCTCTCTCTCTCTCTCTCTCTCTCTCTCTCTCTCTCTCTCTCTCTCTCTCTCTCTCTCTCTCTCTGTCTCTCTCTCTCTCTCTCTCTCTCTGTCTCTCTCTCTCTCTCTCTCTCTCTCTCTCTCTGTCTCTCTCTCTCTCTCTCTCTCTCTCTCTCTCTCTCTCTCTCTCTCTCTCTCTCTCTCTCTCTCTCTCTCTCTCTCTCTCTCTCTCTCTCTCTCTCTCTCTCTCTCTCTCTCTCTCTCTCTCGATGCATGCTGGGTGTTTTTGGAGTTTGAGTGTTTGGTGTGGAAAGCTCTATCCTAACTAACTTTCTTGATTCTATTCTTTTCTTTACATGTTATTTTCTATGGTGGAGGGTTAATGCAATATTTGTTTTTAGCGGTATCCAAAGTTTTTTTTTCCAAGTTAGGGTGGAAGAGGACAGAGTAACGTTCCTGGGGGTTGGGAGGTCTAGTGTGCGCAATGGCTTCTCAGCCTAGCGCGCAGGAGACGCTGTCTATACAGCATGGGTTCAGGTGTGTTCCTGAGAACGGAGTTAAGGTGGAGGAGGTTCTGCTCGCTGTCGGTGAACAGGTAGGAGCTGAGTTTATACATTCTGCTTCTAGAATGAACAAAGCTGTGGTTGTGTTCATGAAAAGGGCTAATTTGGTCGGTAGGCTAATTGCTCGCGGAATATTTGTAAGGGATGTGTTGGTGTCAATTTCACCTCTCTCTACCCCTTCAACAAGAGTTGTAGTGGCAAATTTGCCTCTGTTTATTACGGATGATCAAATTAGGAAAGAGCTGAGTCGTTTTGGTAAGTTTGCTAGCGGTTTCCGTGTACTGTCAGCAGGTTTTCAGGCAGATGCCGTTAAGCACGTTGTTTCGTTCAGGAGGCAAGTGTTAATGTTTCTGAACAATAATGAGCAACAGCTAAATGTGCATTTTAAAGTGAGGCATGGGGAGGGGCTCTATGCAGGTTTTGCCAGCACAGATAGTCTACAGTGTTTTGAATGTGGGGATTTGGGGCACAAGAGCTTTGCGTGTCCACATAAAGGCCATAGACAAGGGAAGGGTACGAGCGCAAGGGGGGGAAATCGAGGTCAAAATGCAGGGGGTAAGGAGATGCAGACAGCAGAGGCTGGGCCTAGTCAGTCTAGAGATGGTGGTGTAGATGAGGCTGGGTCTAGTCAGGCTAGAGATGGTGGAGAAGCAGAGGCTCGGTCTAGTCAGGCTAGAGATGGTAGGGTAGTAGAGGCTGGGTCTAGTCAGGCTAGAGATGGTGGAGAACAGAGGCTGGGTCTAGTCAGGCTAGAGATGGTGGGGTAGCTGAGGCTGGGCCTAGACATGCTATGGAGGGTGGTGCAGATGATGCTGGGCCGAGTCATGCTATGGAGGGTGGTATAGCTGAGGCTGGCCCTAGTCATGCTATGGAGGGTGGTGCAGATGATACTGCGTCTAGTCAGGTTATTCTAGTGGATGAGGAGAGTATAGTGGGGAAGTGTAAGAGATTAGGGGGGGAGGAGGAGGGTGTCAAGAGGAAAAAGAAAAAGGGTGTGGACAAAGGCACCATGGAAATGTTGCCTGTTGCTGTGGGTGAGGCCCTAACCAGAGAGAAAGGGCAGGTGGGCAGGGTGGGAGATAGAGAAGAGGAGGAAAGTGAGTCTGAGGAAGAGGATGAGGAGTTATTTTTTCAGACTCCTCTTCAATTGGCCCGGAGCTGACAGCCAGTCAACCAGAGGGGTCTAAGTACACGTTGAGAGAACTGACAAGGTTCCTGAATGAGACTAAGGGGAAAAAAGTTAATCTTGAGGCTTTTTTTCCTGATCCTAGAAAGTTTGTAAGATCAGTACAACATGCTATGAGAAATGAGGGGCATGGTGTACTCTCACCCAGGAAACGGTTTAGGTTGAGGAAGTGGGTCACAACAGTGCGTAAAGGTTTACCTTCAGACACTGTTTAAATGTTTGATTTCTTACTGACACTGGGGCTTTTTGAGCTTTGCTATTGGTCTATTTCTCTGTTGGCTTTTCTCCCACTTCTTATGGAGACTCTTCGGGTAGGCTCTCTCAATATAAATGCGCCAGAGATGCGGGAAAGAGGAGTGTGTTGAGTGAATATGTTAAACAAAAAAAAAAGTACAGGTGTTGTTTCTGCAGGAGACACATAGTGATGTGGTGAATGAAGTTGATTGGGGGCTCTGGTGGAAAGGGGCAAGTGTGTTGAGCCATGGGACAAATCTTAGTGCAGGGGTGGCAGTCCTTTTTGCACCGGGTCTGGCTGTAAAAATTTGCTCCTCAAAGGAGGTGTGTAGGGGTAGGTTGCTTGTTGTTAAAGCAGAAATTAACAACATGTGTTTTGTCTTTATAAATGTGTATGCGCCTAACACAGGGAGAGAAAGAGGGGTTCTATTTGGGAGTCTTAGACAGGAACTCTCACAAGTAGCGCCTGAGGAGACGCTGGTGATCGGAGGTGACTGGAACTGTACAATGGATTTTACAAAAGACAGAAATGGGGAAGAGCCTCATTCAGTGTCAGTGGGAGTGTTAAGGGACATCTTTAATCAGTTTGACCTAGTGGATGTTTGGAGAACTAAACATCCAAACACAAGACAGTATACGTGGGTGAAGGTTTTTGGGGCTAGGGTGAGTGCAGCTCGACTTGATCGTTTTTACATGTCCAGGAATCAGAGCAATAAGCTGCTGGGTGCTACCATTCTCCCAGTGGGGTTTTCGGATCACCACATAACCATGGCTCGGCTGTCTATTTCACCAGGGCCCCGGCAGGCATCTTATTGGAAGTTCAATGTAAAGCTCTTACAAGATGCCACTTTTTGCTCAGGTTTCCAGACTTTTTGGGAAAGGGAATGGGGGCAGCGAAGAGAGGAGTATGAGTCTCTGAGTCAGTGGTGGGATGTGGGGAAAGTGCAAATTCGGCTTTTCTGTCAACAGTACACAGCTCTCTCATCCTCAGAGGCTAGGAGAGTGTTGGGGGAACTAGAGCGGTGTATTAGTGAGATGGAGGTAGAGATGGTGGGGCAAGGCAATGTAGGCCTCCAGGCTAACTTAGCCGAATTACGTAGGGACCTGGGCAGTTTTTCCAGGTTAAAGCAAAGGGAGCACTTGTAAGAGCTAGGTTCTCCATGCTCAAGGAGATGGATGCTCCCAGCTCCTTCTTCTTTGGTTTGGAAAGACAGAGCAGTGAAGCCAAGGGTATGCATTGTCTACGGCTGTCTGATGGGCGGGTGACCTCTGTGGTGGGGGAGATGCGGGAGCGGACTGTGGAGTTTTATACTGAATTGTATAGGGCAGAAATGTGTGATCCTATGTGTGCTCAGGTCTTGTTCGCAGGACTCCCTAAGCTTTCTCGGGCACAGAGGGATGAAATGGACATTCCTCTGTTGTCACATGAACTGGCAGAGGCAGTAACCCAGATGTCCCCCGGTCGTGCACCCGGGGTCGATGGACTTCCAGTGGAATTTTACAAAACATTCTGGGGAACAATTGGACAGGATTTCTTTTGCGTGTTGCGAGAATGCGTCGGGGTAGGAGAGTTGCCGATGAGCTGCCGTCGGGCGGCTCTGACTCTCCTGCCCAAAAAAGGGGACTTGTGTGAACTTAAGAACTGGAGGCCTGTGGCATTACTCTGTGCGGACTACAAGATTTTTGCCAAGGTCCTCTCTAACAGACTGAAGTCCCATCTGGGTCCATCTGGACCCATCTGGACTCTATAATACTCTATAATATATTGTGTACCGGGACGCTCAATCACGGACAACTTGTTCTTGATTAGGGACATGTTGGACTTGTCGAGAGGTTCTAATATGAACTTTGGACTGGTCTCTTTAGATCAAGAGAAGGCTTTTGATAGAGTGGATCATGAGTATCTGTTTAATGTGATGTCTGTGTTTGGGTTTGGGAAGAGTTTTGTGACCTGTGTGAAGCTGTTGTATGCTGGGGCGTCATGTATGGTTAAGGTGGGAGGGGGCTCAGTAGGCCAGTCTGGGTGAGACGGGGCATTAGACAAGGATGCCCTCTATCTGGGCAGCTGTACACACTAGCCATTGAGCCTTTTTTAGGACTGCTACGCAGGAGACTGCGGGGAGTGTGCTGGACAGGCATGGATGTGGTGACAGGAATTGCAGTCTCAGCATATGCAGATGATGTTTCTGTGATGGTCAGGGATGGGCAAGATATGCAGGAACTAGAGACCAGTCTGAAGGTGTACGAGGGAGCTTCATCAGCTAAGGTAAACTGGGGAAAGAGCAAAGCTCTGTTATGTGGGGCATGGGGGGATAGGGCTCCTCCTCTGCTTCCAGGGGGTTTGCAGTGGGGTTGTGAAGGGCTTAAAGTGTTGGGGGTGTACCTGGGCTCGGAGAGGTGGGTCAGCAAGAACTGGGAGGGGCTGACACAGGCAGTGGTGTCAAGACTGGCCAGGTGGAGGTGGCTCCTGTCCCAAGTGTCATATAGAGGGAGGGTGCTGATAATCAACAACCTGGTGGCATCTTCCTTGTGGCATAAACTGGCTGTCCTCAACCCCCCCGCCGGTCTGCTTGCAGACCTGCAACGCAAGCTGGTGGACTTTTTTTGGTCGGGACATCACTGGCTGAAGGCAGCAGTTTTGTACATGACCGTCCACGAAGGAGGACAGGGCCTGGTGGAACTGGAGAGCAGGATGGCTGCTTTCCGACTGAAGGCGGTGCAGAGACTGCTGTACCACACTGATGTTGGCTGGAGGGAACCAGCATGCGCGCTGCTGAGGAGAGCTGGCGGATTAGGGTTGGACCGGCAGCTGTTCCTCATGAAGCTGGAGAGGCTGAGTACAGCAGGTCTCTCAGAGTTTTACTCTGCAGTTCTGAGGGCCTGGCAGCTGCTAAGGCCCACACGAGAAGGGGGTGTGGAGCCTGGGCAGTGGGTGTGGAAGGAGCCCATCTTCCACAACCCAGCCATCCCTTTGAGATCGGTTCAGTCGGCCACCCTGCAGAGGCAACGGATGGCAGGGGGTTTACAAAGGCTGGGTGACCTGAGACTGCTGGGAGAGGAGGGGTGGAAAACCCCGGAGGTCTTGGCGCAACAAACAGGAATAACGTCTCTTAGGCTGCTGGAGAGATTCCTGGAGGAGGTCCAGGAGGCACTGTCTGAGCCGGTAAGGGGGGTGTTTGAGAGGCCAAAGGGAGAGGGGCCACCAATGTTCCCGCCACTGCAGGTGACGGCAGAGACTGGAGACTGGCAAGGGGGTCTGGAGGACTTGTTAGATTTTAACACTCCGAGCCTGGGGAGTTTGAGGGGTGGGAGGTAAAGCCCTCTACAACCTCTGCGTTAAGGTGAGGAGCATCAGAAGCCTAACAGGAGTGAAGGCACATCAGTGGCAGGGGGTATGTGGGGTGGAGAGTATGGTGGGTTTTAGATGGAGGGCGCTCTACAAACCCCCAGTACCAAAGAGGTCAGGGGACCTCCAGTGGAGGGTTCTTCATGGAGCCCTGGCCACTAACAGCTGGTTGGCACGGGTTGATCCGGGGTGTCCTTTCTGTCAAATGAAAGAAACTGTAATTCATGTGTTTTCTGTGTGCACCAGGTTAATGCCATTAATGTCTCTGTTGGAATGTCTGTGTGACAGGTTGGGGGTGGTTTTTGCTGTTGGGATGTTTATAATGGGATACAGGTATTCGAGTAAGGAGAAAGAAAAATGTGTTTTGTTGAATTTTCTGTTTGCTCAGGCAAAGTTAGCTATTTGGCTAACAAGGAGGAACAGGGTCAAAGGTGGGGGGATAACAGACCCTTTACTACTGTTTAATGGGATGGTCTCTGCGCGCCTTAGGGTTGAGTTTGAGTTCTATAAAATGATCAAATGTGTGGAGATGTTTGAGGAGATATGGTGTGTTGGGGGGGCTGTCTGTATTGATGGGGAAGATGTTTTGGATATACGGTTGTAGGAGTATGGTACATGTATGCAGTATAGGATATATTTTTATTTATTTATTTATTTTATTTTAGGAGTGAGGGGGGGGGGGGTGATTTTTAAATGAATTAAGAATGTTTCAATAAAGAAAGACCAAAAGTCAAAGTCTCTCTCTCTCTCTCTCTCTCTCTCTCTCTCTCTCTCTCTCTCTCTCTCTCTCTCTCTCTCTCTCTCTCTCTCTCTCTCTCTCTCTCTCTCTCTCTCTCTCTCTCTCTCTCTACCTCCTTCTCCTGAAGAAAGATGATCAACTCCATGGGAGTTGTTATCCTTCATTTGGGAAGCAGTACTCTGGTGAAACAAATGACAAATCAATAATGTCCTTCACATCTCTGTAAATGGAGGGTAACGTCACACCAACTCCCTCAATTTACAAATAAGACATGGCTCATGAAAACACAACTATTTAATCATGGTCCTGAAAGGCCCCAAAACCTCTGTTTTTACTTTCTACCTGGTGCCCCTGGTTTACATTTTTCCCTGATTGAAATAGGCTAGGAGGGCTACTGTAGTTGCTGTCCATGGTGCTGAACACACCAGCGTGTGGTTGTTGTCAATGGTGCTGAACAAACCAGAGCGTGTCTGGGTGCTGTCCATGTAGCTGAACATGCCAGCGAGAGTCTGGGTGTTGTTCATAGTACTAACTACAAGGGAAGGCCAAGCCATAGCAGAGTGGCCTTGTTACCCAGAATACACCTCTCTCTCGCTCTCTCTCTCTCTCTCTCTCTGTGTGTGTGTGTGCTGTGGATCAATCCCAGGTCACCCTGCTTAATAAACTCATCTGACGCCCATCACAATGAAATGATACAGACCAGAGAGAGAGGGAAGGAGGGAGGGGGTGGGGTAGAGAGGGATATAGAAGGAAGAGAGTGGGAGAGATGAAGAGAGAAGGAGAGATGAAGAGAGAGTGAGAGAGAAAAGGAGAGGGGTATGTCAATTTCCAAATTCAGATGAGAAAAAAAGGCATCTGAGCTAGAATGTGACTAGTTTTGTTTCAATCTCCAGCTCCTTTTATACCTTACCATCATTGTCAAGGGCAGTCTATTTGATATTATTACATTTTATTTCTATATATTTTTTTACAATTTATTTTGTTATTGTGTGTGTGGCTCTTTTTTCCAATTTGAAATTGTTGCCTTCAGCGCTGTGTTCGGTGCACTTCTGTGCCAGTCCATTTGGAGGAGACCATCACCTCTACCTCCCTCCTCCAGCTCCCTGATTGAGAGAATGGACTGCGACAACACGGTGATCAGCTGAATATCAATCGGTAGACAACTGCAGAGTGTGTTTGCTCTCTGTGTCCGTGTGCGAGCGTGCTTGTGTGTGTGTACACGTGTGTCTCCCAGTGGAGGCTGCTGAGGAGAGGACGACTCATAATAACGTCTGGAACGGAGCAGATGGAATGGCATCCAACACATGAAACCATGGAAACCATGTGTTAGATGTTGTTGATACCTTTCCACGTATCCCTCTCCAGCCATTACCATGCGCCTGTCCTCTCCATTTAAGGTGCCACCGACCTCCTGTGGTGTGTATGAATGTGTGTCTACGGTGTTATGTATGTCTTTGTAGCTTATATGCAGGGCTGGTTAAGTGGGTGGCTGAATGCACCTGTTTTCTGTGTCTACTCGTGTGTGTCTGCAGCACAGGAGTTGTACCTTGTTTGCCTCTTGTGTGTGGGTGTATTTTGTCAACTAACTTGTCATTCAATGAAACATTTCAGCCCATCTCTGTGCCTTTTTGTAGCAGGCTTTTTGGGGGATTGTTGGCTGAACGTGGTAGACTGGATTTGTCCAGGTACACATAGCGTGGATCACTGATTATTTTCCTGGCGCTGTAAATCTACCGTAATTAAGACTGATGAATTAATTAGCAGTCTTGTAAACAATTGGTTTGTTTGAGCAAAGGTTGTGCAGAATATAAAGACCTTCTGTCTACCTCATTTGGGATGTAACTGTCTGGCCCATGGTACACTTTGAATGTTAATGATGGCAGAGAATCACCTGAATATTTTTTTCTAAACTAGAGATCTAGTGAGAGATGTGGCTTAAACCATTTCATATGATGGTCATACTGTACATTAATATGTCCATGTTAGTATGTAGGTGTGCAGGGAATCTGTGTTGTGTGTATCCCTACAGGGAGGGATAAAGACTGAAACGGTCTGTGGAGAAAGGGAAGCGCCGGGGGAGCTCATTTAGACTAAAACAGCTGCTGGGTGGAACATACACACACATACAGTACGCGCACGCAAACACACACACACACACACACACACACACACACACACACACACACACACACACACACACACACACACACACACACACACACACACACACACACACACACACACACACACACACACACACACACACACACACACACACACACACGCACAAAGAATGATCATGACTATTTTAGAATCAGACACAAGTCTGTTTCCATGTATTTTCTGTTTGCCACAGAACACAAATCAAATAGCTTCTAGACGGGTTGCAGGAATATTCGTCACCATCTACAAACTGTTGCGGCGAGGTTGAATGGAGAAGAGAAGCAATCTGAAGGTCAGAAAGAGGTGTCATGTTAATCAATAACTCCGCATGCAGCCAGGCGCGTGGATAGAAATCAGAAGTTTGGGCCTTCACATAAAAGGAAACGGGGGGCGATGCGGGATCTGCACCCCCAAAACGTCTGCTCTAAACAGGTATCGATTACACAGACCTTTAGATTGGGGCTCACAGTATGAAGCGAGGGAGAGAGAGAAGAGCGGGAGAGAGGAAGATAGGAAGGGAGAGATGGAGGGAGGGAGAGAAGGAGAGAGGGAGGGAGGGAGGTAGAGATGGAGAGATGAAGGGAGAGATGGAGAGAGAAAGGGGGAGATGGAGGGAGGGAGAGATGGAGAGAGGGTGGGAGAGGGAGAGATGGAGAAAGGAAGGGAGAGATGGAGGGAGGGAGAGAAGGAGAGAGGGAGGGAGAGGGAGAGATGGAGAGAGGGAGGGAGAGGGAGAGAATGAGAGAGGGAGGGAGAGGGGAGAGATGGAGAAAGGAAGGGAGAGGAAGAGATGGAGAAAGGAAGGGAGAGATGGAGGGAGGGAGAGATGGAGAGAGGGAGGGAGAGGGAGAGAATGAGAGAGGGAGGGAGAGGGAGAGATGGAGAAAGGAAGGGAGAGGGAGAGATGGAGAAAGGAAGGGAGAGGGCTGGTACTGTATAGGGGTTTCTGTGTTGCTAAAGCAGAGAAAGCTTGGAATTACACCTGAGATCGATCTGTCCTCAGATGATCTATAGACGACACAGGAGCAGCACAGCCAGACTGCTCTCTCACTAACACCACTGCTCCATGGCCCCAGAGGAGCACACTGCTCTGTACCACCACATCTTCCATCCCTCCAGAGGACCAGGCCCTAATGAAACATTCTACTGTAACAAGCTCATTAGAACATCTCTGGGTTGGTAGAACTGCAGTTTCATTTGAGGTGAGCTCTGATACTGTGTAACTGCAGTCATGCCCTTGTTGCACAGTGTCTTCTAGACAGATAGAAATACCACTTTTTTAGCTATAACTTCTTGTGCTATCTGGATTTCCTTATTGCCACATCCTTGCCAAAATATGAATCATCATACTGGCGTAGCTAATCTGCCATATTTTGACTGCAGATTATTAATAACAAAAAACAACATGTCCAGGAGGATGATGCAAAACTAAAACTCTGTTCTTCATCCAAATCATTAGTCATTTTAAAAGCAGCACAAATATATCAGGAGTAAATACGTACAATCATTTGATTTGGTGGGTAATGCACTTTATCAAGGACATCTATTATATATTTGATTTGACATCCATTTATCTCAGGAAATGTAAACTCTATTTGATTTAGGGCTCAATGAAACATGCGTCAGCAAGGCTTTGACTGTATTATTGTTTACACAACTAGTTATTACCCACTGACCAGTGAACATACAGGTGTCTTATTGGGCATTATAAACTGGGTGGTTCGAGCCCCGAATGCTGATTGACTGACAGACATGATATGACTGTATACCATCAGTATGACCAAACATTTATTTTTACTTCTATAATTATGTTGTTATCCAGTTTAGAATAGCAATAAGGCACCTTCTGGGTTTGAGGTATATGGCCAATATACCACGGCTAAGGGACAGCCCTTAGCCATGGTATATTGGCCATATACCACACCACCTCGTGCCTAATTGCTTAATTATAAACATCTATCTATCTGTTAGATACGTCTTTCTGCTTTATTTCTTCTGCATAAGTTCTGCAATGCAGCTTTGATGGAATAATCTTGACAACGTGTAGCACTCATTAATATTGGCATATTCAGGACGTTAAGCCACGTACTGTGTACCTTTATGTTTGTTTAATATGTATCATTCAATGACATGCACTCTGATAAGAGAAGTCACTCGGGTTTCTAACTATCTTGGAGATCTGCATTTCCCGGACACCACTCATATCTCAAGGTTGTAGTTTTAACATAACAACCCATTAGAGGGAATATTTAAGCCTAAGGGAGACCCAGTGTCCTTTCCCCTCAACTATCAATCAACATCCATTTTTTTCTCTCTCTTATCCATAACCTCCTGAACTTAAGCCGGTAATGTTAGCAGAATAAATTGCATTATGTTTGTTGAGATAATATAGAATTTGAAGTCTCCACTTTTTTAATTTAGTTTGTGTTGACATAGATCGTTATCTGCTATCATTTGTCTCTTATCTTAGTGACGAAATGGAATTTCTCCGGCGGCGCGGGACGACCTGGTGGATCCATAGGGGGTTCTCCTGGAGATGCCTTATCAGCCATCAGCCAGGGACTTTATTCATTTCTAACGGCTTTCACCCATGTTACGATTTATAGATGGTTGTCCTTGTACAAAGCCTGGTGTGTAACCTCTGAGCTGCATGTTGAAGCAGCGTGTTTGATTCGTCTCATTCAGTCGTTGACCCTGTCTTTTGCTATCTGCTGTCCCCAGTGCATTAGGATATTAACAATACGAGGGGTTGCTCTAAGGAGTAGAGATCCATATCTATATTCAAGGTTATCATTAGGCATACAGAGATTGAATTAGTTTAGAACGACAGCACATTGCTTTAATTGCGTGAAGCTAATTTGTGATTAGTCTTGAGAAAAAATGCCCTCCAGCCTCGAATGTGTTATAGACTTTGTCAATGGAAGGACATCATTTATTGCTTTCATCCACATGTTCCAGCCATCAGATGGATGCCCAGACATTCTTAGCTGGTTCTCATGTAGCCCATCTGTCCACTCCCTGGAGTCTGAGACAGGCAAAGCAACACAGGAGCCCCGGCGACATTTGGAGTGAAATGAGAGTAGGCCTTAAATGTCAAGTAAAAAAGGCTTGAGATAGCTTTGACACTAAATGTGTCAAACAGACCCACAGTGTGTGTGTGCATGTGTGTGTGTGTGTGTCTGCAGAGACATGAAGGGGAGAGGGGAGACATGCGGAGTACAGAGTTAATGTAATATAGGAAGAATATAAGGATTATGTGGAAAGTGTGGATTAAAGTTTATATATATATATAAAATATAGGAGAAGGGAAAATTGTATCATTATGGGAAGGGATAAGGATGCATCACATGAGGTTGGTGGCACCTTAATTGCAGAGGACAGGCTCGTGGTAATGGCTGGAGTGGACTAGGTGGAAAGGTATCAAATACATCAAACATGGTTTCCATGATGTTTGATGCCATTCAATTTATTTCAGCCATTATTATGAGCCGTTCTCCCCTCAGCCGTCTCCACTGGGCTGCATGTATTGAATAGGACCTACATTCGGTAATTGGAGAAGATATTGAGTGGACATAACAGGTGGACATAACATGGAGCGAATACAGACCCTTGAATTGTACAGGAACTAAATGAGTACAGATGAACTACAATAAACTGAAAAGTGCACTGCTTGAATAAATGGGTGCTAGATAGCACCAAAAATGTTTCAATGGCCCGCTTCAGATGGCGCTCGCATCAAATGTCAAGGCACCTTTATTTTTAGCAATGAGGAGGACTACGGAGTGGTGGTGTGTTCCCCTCGAATGGATCTCTAGCCTGTAGGTTACCAACCACATATTAAACAGAGGATAAACCCCAACAACCTCAGGAATGTTTTTGTTTTATTTTTAAGAATAAGGAAGGGGAATCTATATCAGTGTTTTCCATAGAGAGAAATTGTTTCTGAAAGGCTGTGCCGTACGGTAGATAAGGAGTTTAAAGAGGATGAATACAACAATAATGCTCAATTTCATGCTAAAGTGGGGACACAAAGCCCGACTACTAATTTAGCCCTGCTGATAGCAAGCGCTCTGCCGCACCGGACAAAAACCATCCCAAGATTAATAGCCTGTCAGTGCAAGTGGAAGCCAATAACATGGATCACTGAAATCGAAAGATACTGGTTTGTGTTGCAGTCGCATTTGTACGATAAATATGTTTGAGGGAGCAGACCAAATGTTTGGACCAATTCATGAAAATGCACTTCGTGGACAAAGCTCTATTGCCATGAAGATTTCACGGCACTAATTGGAAAAGCCTTTAGTGATCGATCACCATGTAGCTGTCACGTTCGTCATAGGGATCGGACCAAGGCGCAGCATGGTATGCGTACATTCTCTTTTTAATGAACGAACAAAAACAACAAACAACCAAACAAAACGTGAAGCTATACAAAGTAATCCTGACAGACAACTAAACATAGACATACAAAACTCCCTAGACATACAAAAAACCCTAGACAATACAAAAACTAGCGTACCCACCCTAGTCACACCCTGACCTAACCAAAATATATAGAAAATAGAGTAATCTAAGGTCAGGGCGTGACAGTACCCCCCCACCCTCCCGGCCACAAACCTGAACCTATAGGGGAGGGTCCGGGTGGGCATCTATCCTCGGTGGTAGCTCCGGTTCTGGACGCAGCCCCGCCTTCTTACTCTGATCCCTCCGCTTTTGTGGAACCGGACCGTGGATCATCGCCGGAGGCTCTGGACTGCAGCTCGTCGCTAGAGGCCCCGGACTGGGGCCGTCCCTGGAGACCCCAGACCGGGGACCGTCGCTGGAGACCCCGGGCCGTGGACCGTTCCTGGAGGTTCCAGACTGTGGAACGTCATTGGAGGTTCCGGACTGTAGACCATCGTTGGAGGTTCCGGACTTGAGACTGTCGCCGGAAGCTCTTGACTGGAAACTGTCGCCGGAAGCTCTGGACTGGGAACTGTCGCCGGAAGCTCTGGACTGGGGACTGTCGCCGGAAGCTCTGGACTGGGGACTGTCGCCGGAAGCTCTGGACTGGGAACTGTCGCCGGAAGCTCTGGACTGGGGACTGTCGCCGGAAGCTCTGCACTGGGGACTGTCGCCGGAAGCTCTGGACAGGGAACTGTCGTCGGAAGCTCTGGACTGGGAACTGTCGCCGGAAGCTCTGGACTGTGGAGGTGCACTGGAGGCCTGATGCGTGGGACCGGTACTGGTGGTACTGGGCTGATGACACGCAACTCAGGGCGAGTACGGTGAGGAGGCACAGGACGTACTGGACTGTGGAGGCTCACTGGAGGTCTGATGCGTGGTGCCGGTACTGGTGGTACCCGGGCTGAAAACACGCACCTCAGGGCGAGTGCCAGGAGCAAGAACATGACGTACTTGACTCTGGAGGCACACTGGAGGGAGAGTGCGAGGAGCAGGAACAGGACACACCTGACTGGGAAAGCGCACTTGAGGGAGAGTGCGAGGAGTTGGCACAGGATGCCCTGGGTTGTGAAGGTACACTCGAGACCTGGTGTGTATAGCCGGCATCAATTGTTCCGGAACTTTAACACACGTTTCAGGATGAGTACGGGGAGCTGACTCAGGTGGCACCAAACTGACAACACGTTCCTTTTTTCCAAATCCATGCGTCCTCCACCAACTCAAGAACTCCCCCATTTCTCTCTCCTCCGAATTCTCCTTCTCCCAGATTTGCTCTGGTTTACTCCTCGGCTCAGCCGACTGCTCCATGTTCCCCCCCCAAAAAAATGTTCTTGGGGTTTCTGTGGCCTACCTCTCCGACTTAACTCGTTGTGTCGACGCCGTTCCCCTCTCGCTGCCTCTATCTCCTCCTTCGGATGGCGATACTCCCCGGCCTGCGTCCAGGGTCCTTTTCCATCCAGGATCTCCTCCCAAGACCACTCCTCCTGGCCACGCTGCTTGGTCGATTTGTGGTGGGATCTTCTGTCACGTTCATCATGAGGATCGGACCAAGGCGCAGCATGGTATGGGTACATTCTCTTTTTAATGAACGAACAAAAACAACAAACAACCAAACAAAACTTGAAGCTATACAAACTAGTGCTGACAGGCAACCAAACATAGACATATAAAAAACCCTAGACAATACAAAAACTAGCGTATCCACCCTAGTCACACCCTGACCGAACCAAAATATATAGAAAGCAGAGATATCTAAGGTCAGGGCGTGACAGTAGCATGCTTGAGGAGAGAAATTATCGAAAGGATGCCGAGCAAAGATGAATATATTATCATGGATATCTTATGTATTGGAGCGGAGCTAAGAAAACACACCTATCTCCTTATCTTGAATGTTTCATTGTTGTTTACATCACTGTGCATACCCTTATGACACCCCTTTTTCACTGTGCATACCTTTATGACACCCCTTTTTCACTGTGCATACCCTTATGACACCCCTTTTTCACTGTGCATACCTTTGACACCCCTTTTTCACTGTGCATACCTTTATGACACCCCTTTTTCACTGTGCATACCTTTATGACACCCCTTTTTCACTGTGCATACCCTTATGACACCCCCTTTTCACTGTGCATACCTTTATGACACCCCTTTTTCACTGTGCATACCCTTAGGACACCCCTTTTTCACTGTGCATACCCTTATGACAACCCTATTTCACTGTGCATACCCTTATGACACCCCTATTTCACTGTGCATACCCTTAGGACACCCCTATTTCACTGTGCATTTCTTTTTTTTCTTTTTTAAATTTTACTAGGCAAGTCATTTAAGAACAAATTCTTACTTTCAATGACGGCCTAGGAACAGTGGGTTAACTGCCTGTTCAGGGGCAGAACGACAGATTTGTACTTTGTCAACTTATGTCACCCCTATTTCACTGTGCATACCCTTATGACATGAAAGTAACTTAACGTCATTAATTCATCTCCCTGTGGAAGATGCCCCTCATGCTAAACACAGACATGCAATCAAATAGCTGGCAAGATATTCAAAACGGCCATGGCCATCACCAAAGTCAAACTAGCGTGCACAACACATTTTGCCTATAAATTAGACTCCCTGGATTATTCATGAGTTAGCCATCAATGGCTGTAATGTGTGATAATGTGATATATTACGCGTATGAAGAGTTATGGCTGTCATGTGATGTCTGAGACCCCCAGTAGCGGAGTGAGGGGTCATCTTGCCCGTCCTCCTCCAAGGCTGCAACACCATGGAAACATAGTGAATTATGGGACATATAGGTTCCTTTGAGTTATGATATGGTGACCTTTCTTAGCCCCTGGTTAATGCTCAGGAGCAGTCAGAGACCTTCACAAGGTCTTCTACATATCATTTGGAGAGAGAGTGAGTGCAGGCTGAGAAGGGGCCTTAGAAGGGGCAGGTCTACCACACAGTCACATACTGTACATTTATTCAGTTTACTGTTTAAACTCTTCGCTAGTTATAGTTTTTTATCCCCTGATTCATGTCTGAACAGGGAAAATTGAGCTAAAGCAGAAGAGTATGGACTTACTAAGATGTTTGAGCAATTATACTTTATGTGAAGAAGCATCCGTAGCTCCACGTTACAGAGACTCTCCCTCTAACTCTCTCTACAGTGAGACTAGTTTCTCTGCTCTGTTTGTCCTTATGGAGGGTTGGGAGTTAAGACCTGGGATGTGATGGGTTTGATGTCAGTCATCGTATTGATTGAGTGGCTCCTCAAAGACCATGGAGGAGAGGAGGACAGGCTCAGTCTTCAGTCTTCAGTTTTGGCGTGCGGCTAAAGTGCCTCTGTCTTTATTTTCTCCCTCATTTTGTCTCATCCTCCACTCGGCTGATAGAGCTTTTCAAATCATTTGTAGAGCTGAAGCTGGCTACTCTCTCCTCTCAAGCAGCTGATCCTGCAATTAAAACGTTCCCCTCAGCATAAATTGTCATTGCTGGGTGGACTTTGAAATAATAACAGAGAGAGTTGGGAATGGATCTGAGGAAGAGACCCAGGCTGATAGCAGAGGCATTCCTTTGTGTATTTTATGATTGAACATGAGGAGAGGATATCAGGCAAGAAGTTGTGCAAATATTTTGGAGAACTGTGGATGATATAGACCTCAGCTAACTGACTGGGCCTAACAACTCCCCCTTCATGACAATATATCCTATATATTATAAATATATAATATAACCACGGCCTCTTGGACTTTACCACATAATACTCCCAACACTGCTCTGTGTGTGTTATGGACAGAAGGAACTACACTGAGCAACAATATAAACATTAAGATGGCGCCGGAAGAAATGGAAGCCATTTTACAGGCGCCTAACCAATTGTGTTATTTTTAACTTATTTTGTACATAATGTTTCTGCCACCGTATCTTACGGCAAAAAATAGCTTCTAGATATCAGGACAGCGATCACTCACCTCGGATTAGACAAAGATTTTTTTTCAACAAGCAGGATGCACAGGACATACTTCAGACACCTGACAAGGCTGAAATCCCCGTCATTGGCAAGAGAAAGAGACGCGGGTACAGAGGACACAGTACCCCCCCAAAGGTGCGGACTCTGGCCGCAAAACCTGAACCTATAGGGGAGGGTCTGAGTGGGCATCTGTCCGCGGTGGCGGCTCTGGCGCGGGACTTGGACCCCACTTCACCATAGTTTTTGCCCGCCGGAGATTCCGGGAGCGCCGGACAGGCGGCAGAGCCCGGCCGTGCCGAACAGGCGGGAGACTCCGGCAGCGCCTGACAGGCGGGAGCCTCTGGCAGCGCTGGACAGGTGGGCCCACCAGGCTGGGGAGACCTATAGGAGGCCTGGTGTATGGAGGAGGCACCGGATGGACCGGGCTGTGGGGGAGCACTGGAGCTCTGGTGCGTAGCCTTGGCCCCACTCCTCCAGGCTGGATGCCCACTTTAGCCCGGACCCTCCCAAGTGCAGGTACAGGTTGAACCGGGCTGTGGGTAAGCACTGGAGCTCTGGTGCATACCACTCGCACCTCTCCCTCCGGCTCAATACTCACATTCGCCCGGCACAGGCGGAGCGCAGGCATAGAACGCACTGCACCCTCCCAGCACCTTGGAGACACAGCAGGCAGTGCCGGCGCAGGATACCCTGGACCGATACGGCGGACTGGAGACCAAACATGCTGGGCTGGCACAACATGCCCTGGCTGGATGCCTACTCTTGCATGGCACTTGCGGGGGGCTGGCCTATAGCCCACCGTGCTATGAGCGCGTACTGGCGACACCGTGCGTTTGACCGCATAATACGGTGCCTGACCAGCACTGCGCTTCTTCCGATAAGCACGGTCTCCAACCTGACTCTGCCCCACTCCCCATGTGCCGCCCCAAAGGTTTTTGGAGGGGCTGCCTCTCGTGCCCGTCGCGCTGCCGTGCTGCCTCCTCATATCGCCGCCGCTCAGCTTTCGCTGCCTCCAGATCTGCCTTGGGGCGGCAATACTCCCCAGCCTGTGCCCAGGGTCCCTTGCCGTCAAGTATCTCCTCCCATGTCCAGGAGATCGTTGCTGCCCGATACCACGCTGCTTGGTCCTTGGTTGGTGGGTGTTTCTGTAACGAGCGTCGTCGTAGGTGGAAGGAGGTGAGGACCAAGGTGCAGTGTGGTAAGTGTCCATATTCTTTAATAAAGTAACACTGAAACAATAAATAAAACGACAAACAAACAGTCCTGAATGGTGCTAGAAAAACGCTGAACAGAAAATAAACACCCACGAACGCCAGGTGGAAAAAGGCTACCTAAGTATGATTCTCAATCAGAGACAACTAACGACACCTGCCTCTGATTGAGAACCATACTAGGCCGAACACAAAAACCAACATAGAAAAACAAACAGACTGCCCACCCCAACTCACGCCCTGACCATAGTAAAACAAAGACAAAACAAAGGATTTAAGGTCAGAACGTGACAGCGGAGTGCCTCGTAACGATCCGCCGATGGCGAGTGGGAAATCTGCCCTCACCATCAATATTACTTGCCAACGTACAATCTTTGGACAATAAATTAGATGAGGTACGATCACGAATATCCTACCAATGGGACATCAAAAACTGTAATATCTTATGTTTCACCGAATCGTGGCTGAATGACAACATAGATAACATTCAGCTGGCGGGATATATGCTGCACCGGCTAGATAGAACAGTACACTCCAGCAAGAGGAGGGGGAGGTGTGTGTATATTTGTAAACAACAGCTGGTGCACAAAATCTAAGGAAGTCTAGATTTTGCTCGCCTGAAGTAGAGTATCTCATGATAAGCTGTAGATCACAGTATTTGCCAAGACAGTTTTCATACATTTGTTTGTGGCTGTTTATTAACCACCACAGACAGATGCTGGTACTAACCGCTGAACCAGAAGAGGCGCTGCTAGTAGCCGGTGACATTAATGCAGGGAAACTTAAATCAGTTTTACTTAATTTCTATCAAAATCAAATCAAATCAAACTTTATTTGCCACATGTGCCGAAAGTGTAGACTTTACCGTGAAATGCTTACTTCCAAGCCCTTAACAAACAGTGCAGTTCAAGAAAAATAAAATATTTACCAAGTAGGCTAAATAAAAATGTATAATAAAAAGTAACACACTAAGAATAACAATAACTAGGCTATATACAGGGGGCATCGGTACTGAGTCAGTGTGCAGGGGTACAGGTTTGTTGAGGTAATCTATACATGTAGGTGTAGGCGAAGTGACTATGCATAGGTAACAAACAACAGCGAGTAGCTGCAGTGTACAAAAAAGGGGGGATGGGGTTGGTTCAATGTAAATCGTCTGGTGGCGATTTTTATGAATGGTTCAGCAATCTTATGGCTTGGGGGTAGAAGCTGTTGAGGAGCCTTTTGGAACCAGACTTGGAGCTCTGGTACCGCTTGCCGTGCGGTAGCAGAGAAAACAGTCTATAACTTGGATGACTGGAGTCTCTGACAATTTTATGGGCTTTCCTCTGACACCGCCTATTATATAGGTTTTGGATGGCAGGAAGCTTGGCCCCAATGATGTACTGGGCCGTACGCACTACCCTCTGTAGTGCCTTATGGTCAGATGCCATACCAGGCGGTGACGCAACCAGTCAGGATGCTCTCGATGGTGAAGCTGTAGAACCTTTTGAAGATCAGGGGACCCATGCCAAATATTTTCAGTCTCCCGAGGGGAAAAAGGTTTTGTCGTGCCCTCTTCACGGCTGTCTTGGTATGTTTGGGCCATGATAGTTTGTTGGTGATGTGGAAACCAAGGAACTTGAGACTCTCGACCTGCTCCACTACAGCCCCGTCTGTGTTAATGAGGGCCTGTTTGTTTTTCCTGTAGTCCACGATCAGCTCTTTTGTCTTGTTCACATTGAGGGAGAGGTTGTTGTCCTGGCACCACACTGCCAGTTCTCTGACCTCCTCCCTATAGGTCGTCTCATCATTGTCGGTGATCAGGCCTACCACTGTTGTGTCATGAGCAAACTTAATGATGGTGTTGGAGTTGTGTTTGGCCACGCAGTCACATCTATGCACGCTTCGAGGCATGCAACACTGAGGCATGCATAAGAGCGTCAGCTGTTCTAGATGACTGTGATAGCGCTCTCAGTAGCCGATGTGAACAAAACCTTTAAACAGGTCAACATTTACAGAGTTGCTGGGCCAGCATTATCATGCTGAAACATGATGTGACGGTGGTGGATGAATGGCATGACAATGGGCCTCAGGATCTCGTCACGTTGTGCATTCAAATTGCCATCAATAAAATGCAATTGTGTTCATTGTTCATAGCTTATGACTGCCCATATCATAACTCTGCCACCATAACCCCTCCACCGCCAAGCGCTCGCCCACACAATGACATACACACTGTCTGCCATCTGCCTGCAGTTGAAACTGGGATTTATCGGTGAAGAGCACACTTGTGAGGCCTTTTAATGTCCCCAGCACAAGGAGCACCTGTGTAATGATCATGCTGTTTAATCAGCTTCTTGATATGCCACACTTGTAAAATGGATTGATTATCTTGGCAAAGGAGAAATGCTCACTAACAGGGATGTAAACAAATTTATGCACAACATTTGAGATAAATAATATTTTTGTGAACATGAAACATTACTGGGATCTTTTATTTCAGCTCATGAAACATGGGACAGACACGATACATGTTGCGGTGATGTTTTTGTTCAGAATATAATGACTTTAACCGCAAAACAAAGTAGGCATTTCACTGTATTTTCTCCCATCTCCACAGAAGAACTCTAGAGTGACCATCGGGTTCTTGGTCAGTTCGGCTGGGTGGCCAGCTCTAGGAACAGTCTTATTGGTTCCAAACGTCTTCCATTTAAGAATGATGGAGGGCAGTGTGTGCTTGTGTTCTGCAATGCTGCAGAAATGTTTTGGTACCCTTCCCCAGATCTGTTCCTCGACACAATCATGTCTCTGAGCTCTACAGAAAATTCCTTCAACCTCATAGCTTGTTTTTTTCTCTGACATGCACTGTCAACTGTGAGACCTTATATTGCCAGGTGTGTGCCTTTCCAAATCATGTTCAGTCAATTGAATTTACCACAGGTGGACTCCAATCAAGTTGTAGAAATATCTCAAGGATGATTAATGGAAACAGGATGCACCTGAGCTCTATTTTGATTCTCATAGCAAAGGGTCTGAATTCTTATGTAAATAAGCTATTTCTATTAAAAAAAAATTATACATTTGCCAGAATTCTAAAAACCAGTTTTCACTTTGTCATTATGGGGTATTGTGTGTAGATTGATGAGGATTTTTATTTATTTAATACATTTTAGAATAAATCTGTAACGTAACAAAATGTGGAAAAAGTCAAGGGGTCTGAATACTTTCCAAAACCACTGTACGTCTTATTAAGATAATGATGGAATGTGAAACCATCTGACCTAGCAGACCTACAGTATTATGGGTTAAACACCACAATAGGTAACATAAGTAGTCCTTGGTTGTTCTGGTTATGTGGCTCTATAGGTCATTGCTGTCCTTAGAGGATAGCTGCTGTGCTGGAATACAGCTCTACTTCTGAGATGGATGAATGTGGACACAGGAGGACATTCCATGTATCCACTCCACACACCACACCACAGAGTCCCTCATTACTTCCCTTGTTACACACACAGCCTCTAGCCTTTTGGGGGGCACTAAGCGAGATTTGGTTTTCTTGCAATTCTGCAAATTTTGGCTTGACTTATTCCATGTTCATACAACATAGCTGGGTAACTAGCCAAATCAATGGGGGCCCCTGGAGGTCAGGGCCCCTGGGCATGAAGGTTTCGATAGCTGGCTAGACTAACTTACCATCTAAAAATCGTCAGCTGACATGGGCTAATTGAGTGACTGTCAGTGACTGACAAAACAACAGCAACCCTGCTGATGCACTACCAAATTTAGAAATTGCACCTTCTATTTTCTACTATGCTATCTCTCAACTGTTGAGACCCAGACTGCCCCCAAATTATAGATTTTTTGGAGTGGGGGGCCCCTTGCGCAGCTTGTAGTCTGAGTCTAGGCAGAAGCGCCACTGGATACACCGCAGTGTTCTGAAATAGCATTTAGCTTGCGTCCTAAAAGGCACCCTAGTCTCTATATAGTGCACTACTTTTGACCAGGGCCCAGGGGGCTACTACACTCCAGTACAGTAGGTGGCCAATCAACTCACAGCATCACAGCAGCATGGCCATCAGGGATACATATGACATGTGATTACAGAACCCAACCTGGTCATGTGATCACACCACAACAGAGAACAGGGGACACAGGGAATTGGCAGTGTTATTGGCAGTGCTACACAACAATATGTAGACATGGTACATAGAAATACTTGGATGTTAGCATTTGCAGGTTTCTAATGCTACCATGTTGAAATAGGAGACTGGTGTATTTTACCACTCTGATTCTGTTTGTGATCTGTAACTGTACAACTGTAACACGTTGTTGATGTGTTGCCTCAGTAAAGGGAGTTGAACCAGTTATACCTAGTTGTCATAACACAGGAGACACAGAGGACAGGCATATGAAGGTGTAGCAGAGACTGAAGCACCATGGGGGTGTAGGTGGACCTGGGTCTGGTTCTTCTCTAGCTGTACCTTCATGGCTGTTGGGGTAGCCTGGCGGGTAGGAGCATTGGGACTGTATCCAAAAGGTTGCTGGATCAAATCCCAGAGCTGACAAGGTAAACATCTGTTGTTCTGCTCCTGAGCAAGGCAGGTAACCCACTGCTCCCCTGGTGCCAATGATGTGGATGTTGATTAAGGCAGCCTCCCGCACCTCTCTGATTCAGAGGGGTTGGGTTAAATGTGTCAGATGCATTTCAGTTGACTAGGTATCCCCCTTTCTTAATGATGAAGGATGCAGTGAGAGAGAGGTACACTATGGCTGAACGGCTGGATGCTCGGCGCTACAAAAGAGCCTCTTAACAATGAGCCTGGGAACAATAGAGGAGAGATGCTCTCTGGAACTCTAGAACAGGCCTCCTGAAAGAGACTTATTAGGCTGAGGATTCTAATAAATTACCCACAGGACTGATCACATGAATTCTCCTTATTAGAAGCAGCACAGCACAGCGATGGAAAGATAATGTCACCCTGGTGCACTACTTCTGACCAGAGCCTTATAAGCCATGGTCAAAAGTAGTACAGTGCACTACAATGGGAATAGGGTGTAATTTGGGATGCCGACATTGTTACTGTATTTTGGTTCCTGCTGCCATATCTACATATGTATCCAAGATAGGCGTAGCAGTCAGATGTCTTTTGTCCTCGTCTTGACGTGTCCTGTGTATATATCTTTTTATATATTTTTTCTTCGCATATATTTTTAAAACATTTTTCTTAACCTCAAATTCAACATACTCTCCTGCAATCAGTTTCTTTACTTTTGAACCGGAATTCCCAACAGAGGCTAGCCAGCTAACTAGCTACGAGCTAGCAGTCAGCTAGCCAGTCAGCTACCAGCCTGGACAAGCCAGTCTGCACAGCCACTCAAACCAGAGCTCGGCCTTTTGCCATATCTGGCCTGCTCTGAACCCTTTCACCACACTTGAGCCCTGCTGATGTCCATCCAGGCGAACCTGGTCTGCCCATCTCCCGTCTAGCCAACAGCACCTATTTTGAGGAGGCTTTTACTGCCAACAAGAGCCCTTCTTCCATCGCCCGAGGGGTTTTTCAACTGGCTCCTCCCGTAATGTCCCCTGAAAGGCCCCTAGCTGTGCTCAAACTTGCTGAAGAGCCTGGTCAAATTCCCACTAAAGCTTTTTTGGCCTGAATGAGCCCTGCTGATCCATCACTAACAGCACGAGGAGGACCCCTTCCATGATCA
This sequence comes from Oncorhynchus keta, assembly GCF_023373465.1. Taxonomy (NCBI): domain Eukaryota; kingdom Metazoa; phylum Chordata; class Actinopteri; order Salmoniformes; family Salmonidae; genus Oncorhynchus; species Oncorhynchus keta. Next base: position 70,895,170 of record NC_068454.1, on the reverse strand, counting down.
CTAGCCTGGGCCCCCTAGCTTTCTGAATCGCTACTCACTGGACCCCTATGATCACTCGGCTGCGCATGCCTCTCCCTAATATCAATATGCCTTGTCCATTGCTGTTTTGGTTAGTAATTATTGCCTTATTCCACTGTAGAGCCTCTAGCCCTGCTCAATACGCCTTACACGGAACCCAAACTGGCTGTGGTGCGTGCGCCAGTGTGCGCCACGTGCATAAATATATTTTGTCTGCTAAATGGCATATATTATTATTATTATTATTATAACAAACGCGATCACGACACGCAGGTTAAAATATCAAAACAAACTCTGAACCAATTACATTCATTTGGGGACAGATTGAAAGCATTAAACATGTATGCCAATTTAGCTAGCTAGCTTACCCTTGCTAGCTAATATATATATATATAGATATAAACATTGAGTTGTTATTTTACCTGAAATGCACAAGGTCCTCTACTCCACCAATTAATCCACACATAAAAGGTCATCCAAATCGTTTCTAGTCATCTCTCATCCTTCCAGGCCTTTTCTTCTCTTGACTTTATATTGTGATTGGCAACTTTCATAAATTAGGTGCATTACCTTGCTCATCTTCAATCAAGCACGTGGGTATAACCAATGAGGAGATGGCACGTGGGTACCTGCTGCTATAAACCAATGAGGAGATGGGAGAGGCAGTACTTGCAGCGCGATCTGCATCAGAAATAGAACTGACTTCTATTTTAGCCCTTGGCAACGCAGACGCTCGTTGGCGCATGTGCAAGCAGTGTGGGTGCAATAATTGAATAATATAGATTTCTAAATGTATTTTGCTATGCTATGATCTCAATGATCACTGCCTCATTGCCTGCGTCCGTAATGGGTCTGCGGTCAAACGACCACCCCTCATCACTTTCAAAAGCTCCCTAAAACACTGCAGCGAGCAGGTCTTTCTAATCGACCTGGCCCGGGTATCCTGGAAGGATATTGACCTCATTCTGTCAGAAGAGGATGCCTAGCTGTTCTTTCCCCACCATCTTAAATAAGCATTCCCCATTCAAAAAATGTAGAACCAGGAACAGATATAGCCCTTGGTTCACTCCAGACCTGACTGCCCTTGACCAGCACAAAAACATCCTGTGGCGTACTACATTAGCATCGAATAGCCCCTGCGATATGCCAAGAGTAGTTTGGGGAAAGGAATAAAGTGAGCAGCTTTAGGTCCGGGGGACCTTTCGAGCCCCCAGGAAGACGTCCCGAGGTGGGCTGCGCTGACTTCAGACAATGGGCGCTGGAGAACGGACTCCAGCTTATGATGGCACCAATAGACTAGTTGATGAGAGGATTGTTTCGCTGGACCCAAAACCACGGGAATCTGAGGAGAGTTGATGAGCAGAAATTGAATAGTCTCACTGTGATTTCCTGACACCCGTAAGTTGATGGGAGTGGTATTGTGAGTGACCTGGCCTATAGAGCGCCCATTCAGCACTCTAACATCCATGGGAATGGAGAGGGGCTGAGTGGGGATGTTCAGCTCAGAAGCCAGGGTAGCGTTCAAAAAGCTCTCATTGGCCCCAGAGTCAATGAGGACCAGAAGAGATTTAGACTGGTTTCCCCACAGCAGAATGACATGAAAAGTGGTGCGAGCAAGGGAAGCAGAAAAATTCCCTATATGGCCCACCAGAGGACTCACTCCTACTAGTGAGCCTGGTCTTTTAAAGGACAAGAGGACACAAAATTACACAAAGTCCCACAGTACAGACAACTCTTCGTGTTGCCATTGTGCTGGCGACAGCCCAGCTCTGCCCAGTTGCATATATGCTCGTAAAGTGGTGACTCAGCCGTCTTCGGCAAATAACGGGGGATGGGAAGCATCAGGTTTTCTCGACAACGGGACTGTCGGGTACTTCCGGGATTACTTCGAAGGCAAGTTGGAATCCCTGGACGAGCGAGTGAAATCGTATTTTCTCTCCCTCCGTCGTTCCCGTAATCGCACATCAATTCAGATGGTCAAAGCGATGAGGGAATTGAGATTCATATGTAACTCCCGAGCAGAAAGCCCGTCCTTGACCTCCTCCGAGACGCTGTGCAGGAACATATCAAACAGCGCTTCTTGGTTCTCCGCAGCCAACATGCGGAAATCCACAGTATAGTCCTGCCGAAGCTGGATTAGCTTCCGGGCAGCTTCTCTCCCGGAGAACGGGGCATCAAAAACCTTCTTCCTCTCTCCCACGAACCCCTCAAGGCTAACGCAAAGGGCCGGCTGGGTCAGGGTAGGTAGAGGCCAATAATCAAGAGGTGGGGCAAAGATACAGAACGGCTGGCAGGCTCAGGGTCAGGGTAGGTAGAGGCCAATAATCAAAAGGTGGGGAAAAGGTACAGGACGGCAGGCAGGCTCAGAGTCAGGACAGGCGGATGAGCAAAAGAGAGACTGGGAGAAGCAGGAGCAGAGACACAAACGCTGGTTGACTTGAGAAACAAGACGAACTGGCACAGACAGACAGAAAACAAAGGTATAAATACACAGGGGATAATGGGGAAGATGGGCGACACCTGGAGGGGGGTGGAGACAAGCACAAGGACAGGCGAAATAGATCAGGGTGTGACAACAATGTTTTATGTTAGAATTTCTGTCTCTGAGCATCCTAATACCTTTCTAATATTGAGTTGCACTCCCCGGTTTTGCCCTCAGAACAGCCTCAATTTGTCGGGGCATAGACTCTAGAAGGTGTTGAAAGTGTTCCACAGGGATGCTGGCCAATGTTTCCCACAGTTGTGTCAAGTTGGCTGGATGTTGTTTGGGTGGTGGACCATTCTTGATGCACACGGGAAACTGATGAACGTGAAAATCCCAGCAGCGTTGCAGTTCTTGACACAAATCGGTGCGCCTGCCACCTACTACCCCATTCAAACGCACTTCATTATTCCCTCTCTGAACGACACACATAGACAAACGATATTGTCTCAAGGCTTAACAATTATTCTTTAACCTGTCTCCTTCCCTTCATCTGCACTAATTACAGTTTTTTCCAACTGCTTACATACAAAATCTTTTCATGTCACACAATTTTTGAAACCTCTCACTCAAAGTGCAAAACAACACACCAAATATCCAAAACCATAAGCTATTTCTCAGCCTTTGACTCAGTTGTCAATTGGATAAAACACTTTTTTCAAAACACTACACACAATTCTCTACCTAAAACACAAAAATCTAACAGGAAGTGCCTTTCTTTCCTTTTCCAAACACAACCAATCAAAATGCTACACTTATTCACAATGGTCACACACACACTCCTCACATGTGTAAACACTAATAGCTTAACTGATCACTAACCAATCACTGCTTTACTGAAGTGTAGGCCTATAAATAGGTCAAAGGTCAGATGACCTGTTTTGAACAATGGATGCCAATAATGGACAAGAGGAGTAGGAGGAAGAGGAAGAGGAAGAAGAGGACGAGGGCAAAGAAGAGAAGGAAGGAGAGCCATCTCTCATGAGATTAGGGCAACACTTGTTGATCATGTGATCAATATATATATATATACATTGTGTGAAAAAGGCATGAGGAGGTAGGCAAATAATTACAATTTTGCAGATTAACACTGGAGTGATAAATGATCAGATGGTCATGTACAGGTAGAGATATTGGTGTGCAAAAGAGCAGAAAAGTAAATAAATAAAAACAGTATGGGGATGAGGTAGGTGAAAATGGGTGGGCTATTTACCAATAGACTATGTACAGCTGCAGCGATCGGTTAGCTGCTCAGATAGCAGATGTTTGAAGTTGGTGAGGGAGATAAAAGTCTCCAACTTCAGCGATCGTTCCAGTCACAGGCAGCAGAGTACTGGAACGAAAGGCGGCCAAATGAGGTGTTGGCTTTAGGGATGATCAGTGAGATACACCTGCTGGAGCGCGTGCTACGGATGGGTGTTGCCATCGTGACCAGTGAACTGAGATAAGGCGGAGCTTTACCGAGCATGGACTTGTAGATGACCTGGAGCCAGTGGTCTGGCGACGAATATGTAGCGAGGGCCAGCCGACTAGAGCATACAAGTCGCAGTGGTGGGTGGTATAAGGTGCTTTAGTGACAAAACGGATGGCACTGTGATAAACTACATCCAGTTTTCTGAGTAGAGTGTTGGAAGCAATTTTGTAGATGACATCGCCGAAGTCGAGGATCGGTAGGATAGTCAGTTTTACTAGGGTAAGTTTGGCGGTGTGAGTGAAAGAAAGAAAGCTGACTCTTGATTTGATTTTCGATTGGAGATGTTTGATATGAGTCTGGAAGGAGAGTTTACAGTCTAGCCAGACACCTAAGTACTTATAGATGTCCACATATTCAAGGTCGGAACCATCCAGGGTGGTGATGCTGGTCAGGCGTGCGGGTGCAGGCAGCGAACGGTTGAAAAGCATGCATTTGGTTTTACTAGCGTTTAAGAGCAGTTGGAGGCCACGGAAGGAGTGTTGTATGGCATTGAAGCTCGTTTGGAGGTTAGATAGCACAGTGTCCAAGGACGGGCCAGAAGTATATAGAATGGTGTCGTCTGCGTAGAGGTGGATCAGGGAATCGCCCGCAGCAAGAGCAACATCATTGATATATACAGAGAAAAGAGTCGGCCCAAGAATTGAACCCTGTGGCACCCCCATAGAGACTGCCAGAGGACCGGACAGCATGCCATCCGATTTGACACACTGAACTCTGTCTGCAAAGTAATTGGTGAACCAGGTAAGGCAGTCATCCGAAAAACCGAGGCTACTGAGTCTGCCGATAAGAATATGGTGATTGACAGAGTCGTACGCCTTGGCAAGGTCGATGAAGACGGCTGCACAGTACTGTATTTTAACGATGGCGGTTATGATATCGTTTAGTACCTTGAGCGTGGCTGAGGTGCACCCGTGACCGGCTCGGAAACCAGATTGCACAGCGGAGAAGGTACGGTGGGATTTGAGATGGTCAGTGACCTGTTTGTTGACTTGGCTTTTGAAGACCTTAGATAGGCAGGGCAGGATGGATATAGGTCTGTAACAGTTTGGGTCCAGGGTGTCTCCCCCTTTGAAGAGGGGGATGACTGCGGCAGCTTTCCAATCCTTGGGGATCTCAGACGATATGAAAGAGAGGTTGAACAGGCTGGTAATAGGGGTTGCGACAATGGCTGCGGATAGTTTCAGAAATAGAGGGTCCAGATTGTCAAGCCCAGCTGATTTGTACGGGTCCAGGTTTTGCAGCTCTTTCAGAAAATCTGCTATCTGGATTTGGGTAAAGGAGAACCTGGGGAGGCTTGGGCGAGTAGCTGCGGGGGGGCTGTTGGGGGTTGGAGTAGCCAGGCGGAAGGCATGGCCAGCCGTTGAGAAATGCTTGTTGAAGTTTTCGATAATCATGGATTTATCGGTGGTGACCGTGTTACCTCGCCTCAGTGCAGTGGGCAGCTGGGAGGAGGTGCTCTTGTTCTCCATGGACTTCACAGTGTCCCAGAACTTTTTGGAGTTGGAGCTACAGGATGCAAACTTCTGCCTGAAGAAGCTCGCCTTAGCTTTCCTGACTGACTGTGTGTATTGGTTCCTGACTTCCCTGAACAGTTGCATATCGCGGGGACTATTCGGTGCTATTGCAGTCCGCCACAGGATGTTTTTGTGCTGGTCGAGGGCAGTCAGGTCTGGAGTGAACCAAGGGCTATATCTGTTCTTAGTTCTGCATTTTTTGAACGGAGCATGCTTATCTAAAGTGGTGAGGAAGTTACTTTTAAAGAATGACCAGGCATCCTCAACTGACGGGATGAGGTCAATGTCCTTCCAGGATACCCGGGCCAGGTCGATTAGAAAGGCCTGCTCACAGAAGTGTTTTAGGGAGCGTTTGACAGTGATGAGGGGTGGTCGTTTGACTGCGGCTCCGTAGCGGATACAGGCAATGAGGCAGTGATCGCTGAGATCCTGGTTGAAGACAGCGGAGGTGTATTTGGAGGGCCAGTTGGTCAGGATGACGTCTATGTGGGTGCCCTTGTTTACAGAGTTAGGGTTGTACCTGGTGGGTTCCTTGATGATTTGTGTGAGATTGAGGGCATCTAGCTTAGATTGTAGGACTGCTGGGGTGTTAAGCATATCCCAGTTTAGGTCACCTAACAGAACAAACTCTGAAGCTAGATGGGGGGCGATCAATTCACAAATGGTGTCCAGGGCACAGCTGGGAGCTGAGGGGGGTCGGTAGCAGGCGGCAACAGTGAGAGACTTATTTCTGGAGAGAGTAATTTTCAAAATTAGTAGTTTGAACTGTATGGGTATGGACCTGGAAAGTATGACATTACTTTGCAGGCTATCTCTGCAGTAGACTGCAACTCCTCCCCCCCTGGCAGTTCTATCTTGACGGAAGATGTTATAGTTGGGTATGGAAATCTCAGAATTTTTGGTGGCCTTCCTGAGCCAGGATTCAGACACGGCAAGGACATCAGGGTTAGCAGAGTGTGCTAAAGCAGTGAGTAAAACAAACTTAGGGAGGAGGCTTCTGATGTTGACATGCATGAAACCAAGGCTTTTTCGATCACAGAAGTCAACAAATGAGGGTGCCTGGGGACATGCAGGGCCTGGGTTTACCTCCACATCACCCGCGGAACAGAGAAGGAGTAGTATGAGGGTGCGGCTAAAGGCTATCAAAACTGGTCGCCTCGAACGTTGGGGACAGAGAGTAAGAGGAGCAGGTTTCTGGGCATGGTAGAATATATTCAGGGCATAATGCGCAGACAGGGGTATGGTGGGGTGCGGGTACAGCGGAGGTAAGCCCAGGCACTGGGTGATGATGAGAGAGGTTGTATCTCTGGACATGCTGGTTGTAATGGGTGAGGTCACCGCATGTGTGGGAGGTGGTACAAAGGAGGTATCAGGGGTATGAAGAGTGGAACTAGTGGCTCCATTGTAAACTAAAACAATGATAACTAACCTGAACAACCGTATAAAAGGCATATTGACATTTGAGAGAGACATACAGCGAGGCATACAGTAATCACAGGTGTTGAATTGGGAGAGCGAGCTAAAACAGTAGGTGAGACAACAACAGCTAATCAGCTAGCACAACAACAGCAGGTAAAATGGTGTTGACTTGGCAGAAGGAGGGTCGGATTAACTAGAGTTTTATGTGACAATGTTAGTTTTCACCGGGCTGTTCAGGTCCAAAACTGATTTGCCACCCATCCACAATTTGTAGTTTTGTACCTACCCCCATATTCACCTTTTCTAAATCCCATAGGAGGATTCTTCCCAGCCTGGGCCTGGAAAGTGTATGATCGCCAACCCTATGACCGCATGCTGCTTCTCCAGGCAATGGAGGACGCATGTGGGGACATAGAGGTTGCCTCTGTCCAAGGTTGGATACGCCATGCTAGGAGATACTTCCCTCCATGTGGGGACAGAGAGGTTGCCTCTGTCCAAGGTTGGATACGCCATGCTAGGAGATACATCCCTCCATGTGGGGACATAGAGGTTGCCTCTGAGATACGCCATGCTAGGAGATACATCCCTCCATGTGGGGACATAGAGGTTGCCTCTGTCCAAGGTTGGATACGCCATGCTAGGAGATACATCCCTCCATGTGGGGACATAGAGGTTGCCTCTGTCCAAGGTTGGATACGCCATGCTAGGAGATACTTCCCCCGATGTTTGGCAACAGAAAACGTATCTTGTGATGTGGACGAAGTATTGTGGCCAGACCCAGGCCGGAGAAGAGATGAAGCATAGCTTGGCACTGGTGACTACCCCCTCCCTACCAATTCCTGGACTGCACCCCCGGGATCCCACACACCCAATTGTGTTCTTTACTGTATTCTAAAGAATATACTTTTGGTTTACATATGTTTATGGTTTTGTTGTATGCTAATGTATAAAAC